>NW_026536185.1:0-104609 GCF_028551555.1 Melozone crissalis
ACAGCTTGGGGATATTGGGGACATTGGGGGACACTGGGGACATTGAGGGGACAGCTTGGGGACACTGGGGGACATTGAGGGGACACTGGGGACATTGAGGGGACATTGGGGGACATCGGGCACATCTGGGACAGCCAGGGGGACATTGGGGACAGTGGGGACAGCAGGGACATCAGGGAACACCAAGGGACAGCGGGGACACTGGGGACACTGGGGACATTGAGGGGACACTGGGATGGCACTGGGGACATTGGGGGATACTGAGGGACAGATGGGGACATTGGGGGGACATTGGGGGACATTGGGGGACGGCAGGGACAGGAGGGGACAGTGGGGACAGTGGGGAGAGAGCTGGGGATGGCCCGAGGGGCGGGGAGGGGACATTGGGGACACTGGGGACACTGGGGGACAACTGGGGTGGCCCTGGGGGGACACTGGGGACAGCCAGGGGACATTGGGTGGCACTGAGATGGCACTGGGGGACGCTGGGGACAGTGGGGACAGCGGGGACAACAGGGACAGTGAGGGACATCAGGGAAGGACCTGGGTCACGTTCTGGACCCCTGGGTGACCCCTGAAAGGACCTGGGTGACCTCCTGGACCTTTGGTGGGACCTGGACATTGGGGTCCACCTGGACCTGGGTCCATCCTGAGACCCCTGATGGGTCCTGGGTGACCTCCTGGAGCTTTGGTGGGACCTGGACACCTGAACCTGGACACCTGAACCTGGACACCTGGGTGACCCCTGAAAGGATCTGGGTCATCTCCTGGAGCTTTGGTGGGACCTGGACATTGGGGCCCACCTGGGCCTGGACACCTGGGTGACACCTGGAAGGTCCTGGGTGACCTCCTGGACCTTTGGTAGGACCTGGACCTGGACACCTGGCTCCATCCTGAAAGGTCCTGGGTCACCTTCTGGAGCTTTGGTGGGACCTGGACATTGAAGCCCACCTGAACCTGGACACCTGGGTGACCACTGAAAGGATCTGGGTCACCTTCTGGACCTTTGGTGGGACCTGGACATTGGGGTCCACCTGGACCTGGACACCTGGATCCATACTGACTCCCCTGAAATGTCCAAGTGATGTTCTGGAGCTTTGGTGGGACCTGGACACCTGGGTGACTCCTGAAAGGTGCTGGGTCATCTCCTGGACCTTTGGTGGGACCTGGACATTGGGGTCCACCTGGACCTGGGTCCATCCTGAGACCCCTGATGGGTCCTGGGTGACCTCCTGGACCTTTGGTGGGACCTGCACACCTGGGTGACACCTGGACCTGCACACCTGGGTGACACCTGGACCTGGACACCTGGGTGACACCTGGACCTGCACACCTGGGTCCATCCTGAGACCTCTGAAAGGACCTGGGTCATCTCCTGCGCCCTTGGTGGGACCTGGACACCTGGACCTGGAGGGGAGTCAGACCCCACTGGGGAGGGGTCCCAAACCCGATTTAAGGTCCCAAACCCCGTTTGGCATCACAGACTCGATTTGGGGTCCCAAACCCCATTTGGGGAGGGGTCTCCACACCCCCATTTTTGGGGGGGGGTCTCAGACCCCATTGGTGGAGAGGTCCCAAACTCCCATTTGGGGACGGGTCCCAAACCCCATTTAGGGTCCCAAAACCCATTTAGGATCCCAAACCTGATTTGGGGAGGGGTCCCAGACCCGATTTTGGTTCCCAAATCCCATTTGGGGAGGGGTCTCCATCCCCCCATTTGGGGAGGGGTCCCAAACCCAATTTAAGGTCCCAAACCTCATTTAGGGTCCCAAATCCCATTTGGGGAGGGGTCCCAAACCCCATTTGAGGTCACAGGCCCCATTTGGGCAGGGGTCTCAGACCTGATTTAGGGTCCCAAACCCCATTTGGGGAGGGGTCCCACACCCGATTTAGGGTCTCAGACCCCATTTGAGGAGAGGCGATTTTGTGGTTTTGGGGAGGGGTCCCACACCCGATTTAGGGTCCCAAACCCCATTTGGGGAGGGGTCCGAGACCCAATTTAGGGTCCCACACCCCATTTGGGGTCACAGACGCGATCTGGGGAGGGGTCCCAAACCCTATTTGAGGTTCCAAACCCCATTTGGGGAGGGGTCTCCATGCCCCCATTTTGGGGGGGAGGGTCTCAGACCCCATTTGGGGAGGGGTCCCAAATCCCATTCAGGGTCCTAAATTCCATTTGGGCAGGGGTCCAGACCCGATTTGGGGTCCCAAACCCCATTTGAGGAGGGGTCTCCATGCCCACATTTAGGGTCTCAAACCCTATTTGGGGAGGGGTCCCAGACTCCATTTGGGGAGGGGTCCCAGACCTGATTTAAGGTCCCAAACCGGATTTGGCATCACAGACCTGATTTGGGGTCCCAAACCCCATTTGAGGAGGGGTCCCAAATCCCATTTTGGTTCCTAAACTCCATTTGGGGAGGGGTCCCAAACCCCATTTAGGGTTCCAAACCCGATTTAGGGTCCCAAACCCCATTTGGGGAGGGGTCTCCATGCCCTCATTTAGGGTCCCAAACCCAATTTGGGAAGGGGTCCCAAATCCCATTTGGGGAGGGGTCTCAGACCCCATTTAGGGTCCCAAACCCCATTTAGGGTCCCAAAGCCAATTTGGGGAGGGGTCTCCATGCCCCCATTTAGGGTCCCAAACCCCATTTGGGGAGGGGTCCCAAACCCCATTTAGGGTCCCAAACCTCATTTGGGGAAGGGTCCCAAACCCCATTTGGGGAGGGGTCCCAAACCCAACTTGGGGAGGGGTCTCAAACCCCATTTAGGTCCCAAACCCCATTTGAGGAGGGGTCTCCATGCCCCCATTTTGGGGGGGGGGGGTGGGGGGTTATCAGCCCCCATTTGAGGGCCCACAAAAAACGGGGAGGGGTCCCTGAGTGATTTTGGGGGGGTCCCAAACCCTCTGTGCCCCTCCCCCACCCCAGATCCCCCCCCTCTGACGCCCCCTCCCCAAATTAACCAGACCCCCTTTGGGTTTTTTAGGGTTTTTTATTCTCGGCCCCTTTTCCGGGCGGTTTCACCCCAAAAACCGCGAGGGCCCCTCCCCCTCCCCCTCCCCCCGAGCCGCCCGCGGCCCCCCCACCCCCCCCCGGGGGGTCCCCCCTGGTTTGGGACCCCCCCCCCAAATGAAGGGACCCCAAAAAGGGGGGCAGGGGATGTGGGGACCCCTCCCCTAAATACAGCACTGAGGGAGGGGGAGGTCCCAAAATGGGGGGGGGGGGGCGTGGGGACCCCCAAAATGGGGGGGACAAGGACACCTGGGGACCCCCGAAATTGGGGGGACAAGGACCTGGGGACCCCCAAAATGGGGAGGGGTCTTGAGATGTTCTTGACCCTCAAAATGGGGGGGACAAGGGCACTGGGGGACCCCCAAATTTGGGGGAAGAAGGACACCTGGGGACCCCCAAAATGGGGGGAAAGAGGCACCCGGAGACCCCCGAAATTGGGGGGAACAAGGACACCCCAAGACCCCCGAAATTGGGGGGTGAAAGACACCTGGGGACCCCCAAATTGGGGGGAAAGAGACACCCGGGGACCCCCAAAACAGGGGGAGAAGGACACCTGGGGAGCCCCGAAATTGGGGGGAGAAGGACCTGGGGACCCCCAAAATGGGGAGGGGTCTTGAGATGTTCTTGACCCTCAAAATGGGGGGGACAAGAACACCAGGGGACCCCCAGGACCCCAAAAAAATGGGGAGGGGTCTTCAGGTGTCCATGACCCCCAAAATGGGGGGGACAAGGGCACTCGGGGACCCCCAAAATTGGGGGAAGAAAGACACCTGGGGACCCCCAAATTGGGGGGAAAGAGACACCCGGGGACCCCCAAAATGGGGGGGACAAGAACACCTGGGGACCCCCAAAATTTGGGGGCAGAAGGACACCTGAGGACCCCCCAAATCTGGGGGGAGAATTGACACCTGGGGACCCCCAAAATGGGGGGGACAAGGATACCTGGGGACCCCCCAAATGGGGGGGGACAAGGACACCTGGAGACCCCCAAATTGGGGGACAAGGACACCCGGGGACGCCAAGAGCAGAGGTGGGGGGACAGGGACACCCCAAAACCCCCCGGGACAGTGGGGTGACCCCAAAACCCCTCAGAGCTCTGAGATCAGGGACAGGGACACCCCAAAACCCTCTGAGACAGTGGGGTGACCCCAAAACCCCCCAACAGTGCAGGGTGACCCCAAAACCCTTCTGAGATGTCCCTGGTGACCCCAAACAAGGTGACCCCGAAACCCCCCTGAGGTTGGGGACAAGGACACCCCAAAACCCCTCTGAGACATTGGGGTGACCCCAAAACCCCTCTGAGATCAGGGACAGGGACACCCCAAAACCCCCCGGGACTGTGGGGTCACCCCAAAACCCTTCTGAGATCGGGAACAAGGACACCCCAAAACCCACTGAGACAGTGGGGTGACCCCAAAACCCCCCTGAGATTGGGGACAGGGGACAGGGACACCCCAGAACCCCCTGAGACATTGAGGTGACCCCAAAACCCCCCAGGACAGTGGGGTGACCCCAAAACGACAAGATTGGGGACAAGGACGCCCCAAAACCCCCCGGGACAGTGAGGTGACCCCAAAACCCCTCAGAGCTCTGAGATTGGGGACAAGGACACCCCAAAACCTCCTGAGACATCAGGGACAGGGTTCCTGGTGACCCCAAACCAGGTGACCCCAAAACCCCCTGGGACAGCGGGGTGACCCCAAAATTCCCTGAGATCAGGGACAGGGGACAAGGACACCCCAAAACCCCCTGAGACAGTGGGGTGACCCCAAAACCCCTCAGATGTCTGAGACTGGAGACAAGAGCACCCCAAAACCCTCTGAGATTGGGGACAAGGACACCCCAAACCCCCCTGGGACAGTGGGGTGACCCCAAAACCCCCCTGAGATGTCCCTGGTGACCCCAAAACCCCCCTGAGATCAGGGACAGGGACACCCCAAACCCCCCGAGGATGAGGATGAGGATGAGGAGGATGAGGATGAGCCCAGCGAGCCCCCCCAGCTCCGGGGCTGTTTTTGGGGGGGGTCCCCCCGAGTCCGCACCCCCCGGGGGGGTTTTGGGGGGTCCCTACGGGGGCAGGATCTGCTCCAGGAGGGGTTTGTGGGCGGGCGGGATCCGCTCGGGGAACTTGACCTCGAACTCGATGACGAGGTCCCCGCGCAGCTCCGGCGAGCGCGGCAGCGGCAGCCCCTGGCCCGGCACGCGGCGCCGGACGCCCGGCTTGAGCACGTCCTGGAACACCATGGGCATGGAGCGGCCGTCGAGCGTGGGGACGGTCACCGTGCAGCCACACAGCGCCTGGGGACATTGGGGACATGATGGGGACAGGTGAGGGACATGTCAGGGACATGGGGACACGGGGACATGTCAGGGACATGGGGACATTGGGGATATTCCATGTCCTGGAACACCATGGGCATGGAGCGGCCGTCGAGCGTGGGGACGGTCACCGTGCAGCCACACAGCGCCTGGGGACATTGGGGACATGATGGGGACAGGTGAGGGACATGTCAGGGACATGGGGACACGGGGACACGTCAGGGACATGGGGACATTGGGGATATTCCATGTCCTGGAACACCATGGGCATGGAGCGGCCGTCGAGCGTGGGGACGGTCACCGTGCAGCCACACAGCGCCTGGGGACATTGGGGACACGTCAGGGACATGGGGACACACCAGGGACATGTTAGGGACATGGGGACACGGGGACACGGGGACATGTCAGTGACATGGGGACATTGGGGACATTCCATGTCCTGGAACACCATGGGCATGGAGCGGCCGTCGAGCGTGGGGACGGTCACCGTGCAGCCACACAGAGCCTGGGGACACATTGGGGACAGGTTAGTGACAGAGGGACAGATCAGTGACACAGGGACAGAGGGACATGGGGACATTCCGTGTCCTGGAACACCATGGGCATGGAGCGGCCGTCAAGGGTGGGGACGGTCACCGTGCAGCCACACAGAGCCTGGGGACACACTGGGGACACATCAGGGACACAGGGACAGGTCGGGGACACAGGAACACGAGGACAAGGGACACGATGGACAGGTCAAGGAGAGGTCAGTGTTAGGGGACACAGGGACAGGTCAGGGACGGGGGACACGGGGACACAGGGGACACGGGGACAGGTCACCGACAGGGGACAGGGGGCACACAGGGGACAGGTCACCGACAGGGGACACAGGTGGACATGTCAGCGCTGGACCAAGGGACATCCCCAGCATGGCCCCAGAATGACCACCAGAGTGACCCCAGAGTGACCCAGAGTGACCCCAGAGTGACCCAGAGTGACCCCTTGGCCATCCTATCATGTCCTGCCACTACTCAGAGTGACCTCTGGAGTGACCTCCCCCAGAGTGACCCCTTGGCCATCCATCGTGTCCTGCCACCGCCCCGAGTGACCACCCATCGTGTCCCCCCACCCAAGCTGACCCACCTGCGATGTCCCCACCTGGTGTCCCCACCAAGACCAGCCCACCCCGGTGTCCCCAGGGCCACCAACCCAACCCCGATGTCCCCATGGCCACCAACACAACCCTGACGTCCCCACTGCCACCCAGACCAGCCCTGATGTCCCCACCAGCACCAAAGACAGCCCCCCAGTGTCCCCACTGTCACCAACCCAACCCCAATGTCCCCACTGAGACCACCCCAGCCCCAAGGTCTCCACCACCACCAAGACCAACCAACCTCCAACGTCTCCACCAACAGCCCAACCCCAATGTCCCCAACACTACCCAGACCAGCCCTGATGTCCCCATGGTCACCAACCCAACCCCATGTTCCCACTGCCATCCACCCCCTGATGTCCCCACTGTCACCCATACCAATGTCCCCACCAAGACCAAGCCACCCTCAGTGTCCTCACCACCACCCACCCACCCCTTGATGTCCCCAAGACCACCCCACCTCCAACGTCCCCCCCAAGATCAACCTATCTCTGATGTCCCCACCACAGCCAACCTCTCATGTCCCCACCAAGACCAGCCCCTGATGTCCTAAACAAGACCAAGCCATCCTCAATGTCCCCACTGTCACCCATCTCCAACATCCCCACCAAGCCCAGCCACCCCCCGATGTCCCCACCAAGACCAACCCATCTCCAATGTCCTCACCATCACCCACTCCTTGATGTCCCCAAGCCCACCCACCCCTCGACATCCCCACCAAGCCCACCCACCAAGCCCTGATGTCCCCACCAAGCCCACCTCATCTCCAACATTCCCATCAACACCAACCCCTGATGTTCCCATCAAGCCCACCCACCCTTGATGTCCCCAAGCCCACCCACCCCTTAACATCCCCACCAAGCCCACCCACCCCCTGATGTCCCCACCAAGACCAAACCATCTCCAATATCCCCACCAAGACCA
This sequence comes from Melozone crissalis, assembly GCF_028551555.1. Taxonomy (NCBI): domain Eukaryota; kingdom Metazoa; phylum Chordata; class Aves; order Passeriformes; family Passerellidae; genus Melozone; species Melozone crissalis. Next base: position 7,393 of record NW_026536185.1, read on the forward strand.
ACCCCTGATGTTGGGGGTTGGTCCCATCAAGCCCACCCACCCTTGATGTCCCCAAGCCCACCCACCCCCTGACTTCCCCACCAAGACCAAACCATCTCCAACGTCCCCACCAATCCCACACACCCTTGATGTCCCATCAAGCCCACCCACCCTTGATGTCCCCAAGCCCACCCACCCCCTGACTTCCCCACCAAGACCAAACCATCTCCAACGTCCCCACCAATCCCACACACCCATCTCCTGATGTCCCCCACCAAGCCCACTCACCCTCATGTCCTCACCAAGACCACCCCATCCTCAACGACCCCACCGCCACCAACCACCCCATGTCCTCACCACCACCCATCCTTTGATGCTCCCACCAAGCCCACCCACCCCTTGATGTCCCCAAGCCCACCCCATCTCCAAAATTCTCACCAAGCTTGATGTCCCCACCAATATCAACCCATCTCCAACATTCCTACCAACACCTTGATGTCCCCACCAATATCAACCCATCTCCGACATCCCCACCAAGCCCACCCACCCTTGATGTCCCCACCAAGACCAAACCATCTCCAACATCTCCACAAAGACCACTCCATCTCCAACGTTCCCACCAAGACCAACCCCTGACATCCCCACAAAGACCACCCCATCTCCAACATCTCCACCAAGCCCACCAACCCCTTGACATTCCCTCCAAGCCCACCCAGCCCTCATGTCCCCACTGCCACCCCATCTCCAACGTCCACACCAAGCCTATCTAGCCTTGATGTCCCCAAGCCCACCCACCCCTGGCATTCTCCCCAGTCTCACCCCTTGATGTCCCCGAGCCCACCCAACCCCAGTGTCCCCACCTGACATCTCCACCACCATCCACCACCCCATGTCTTCACCGCCATCCACCCCTTGATGTCCCCAAGCCCACCCCATCTCCAACATCCCCACCAAGCCCACCCCATCTCCAAGGTCCCCCCAAGACCAACCCACCCCTGCTGTCTCCACCAAGACCAACCCCTGATGTCCCCACCAAGCCCATCCACCCACCCACCTCCTGATGTCCTCACCAAGCCCACTCAGCCCTGACGTCCCCACCAAGACCACCCCATCTCCAATGTCCCCACTGCAACCCACCCCTGTTGTCCCCACCAAGACCACCCCATCTCCAACGTCCCCACCAAGCTCACCAAACCCACCCAATCCTTAATGTCCCCAAGACCACCCATCCAGCCCTTGACGTCCCCACCAATCCTACCCACCCCTTGATGTCCTCACCAATCCCACCCATCCCTTGATGTCCTCACCAATCCCACCCACCCCTTGATGTCCTCACCAAGCCCACCCTGATGTCCCCACCAATCCCACCCACCCCTTGATGTCCTCACCAATCCCACCCAACCCTTGATGTCCTCACCAATCCTACCCAACCCTTGATGTCCTCCCCAAGCCCACCCAACCCTTGATGTCCTCACCAAGCCCACCCTGATGTCCCCACCAATCCCACCCACCCCTTGATGTCCTCACCGATCCCACCCACCCCTTGATGTCCTCACCAATCCCACCCTGATGTCCCCGATCCCACTCCGATGTCCCCGATCCCACCCCAGTGTCCCCAACGCCACCCCGATGTCCCCACCGACCTCGCGCAGGCTGATCCTGGCCGGGTAGACGATGTCGGAGCCGTCGCGCCGGAACACGTCGTGCGGCTTGTCCTTGAGCACGAACACCACGTCGGCCGGGATGTTGTTGGGCGTCTGGTCGCCCTCCTTGGGGAAGGTGATCTTGGTGCCCTCCTTCCAGCCCTTCTTCACCTCGATGGTCAGGATCTTGTCCTCGTTCCTCACCGTCTTCCCGTCGGGGCCCAGCCGCTTGTGGGAGATCTTCATCTTCTTGGTGCAGCCGCTGTAGATCTCCTCCAGCGACACGCGCAGCTCGTGCAGCACGGGCGGGTCCTGCTTGCGGCCCTCGCCCGCCCGGCCCCGCGGGAAGCTGACGCTGCCGAAGCCCCCCACGTGGAAGGTGTTGAAGCCTTCGTCGCCGTCCTCATCGTCGCCGTTGCGCTGCACGAAGAAGGTGTCGAAGGGGTTGCGCCCGTCGAAGAACTCGGCGAACATGGCGTGCGGGTCGCCGCGGAACGTGTAGGTGAAGGTGGGCCCGTTGGAGCCCCCCGGCCCGGGCGTGGGGGCTCCCCCTTTCAGCCCTGGCGGATTTTTGGGGGGGGTTTGTGGGAGGAAGGCGCCCATCAGCCCCTCCCCGGCCGTGGGGAGAGCCGCGGGCAGGGCAGGGCGTGGGGCGCGGGGGAACCGCGGCGGAACCGGTTCTGCCCGTGGCGCCGACGCCGCTGACGGTCCCGGACGGGCCCCAACAGGCCCAGCCGGCTCCGGCGGGCACCCCCGGCACCGCCCCGGCGCCCCCGCGGCCTCCCCCGGGCGCTGCGGGACACGCGGGGTGCCCGGCGCGGAGCCCCCGGCCCGTGCGTGCCCCTCTGGTGCCACCGGAGCCCTGAGCCCGCCCTGCTGTGTGTGCCCCCACCCCAAACCTGATCCTGGCACTGGCACCTGGCACGGGCACGTGTCCTCAACCCCTGTCCCTGTCACCTGGCCCTGTCACCCTGTCCCTGTTACCTGTCCCCTCACCTGCCCCCCTCACCTGTCCTTATCCCCCTGTCCCCCTCATCTGTCCCTGTCACCTGGCCCTCTCACCTGTCCTCACCCCCTGGCCCCCTCACCTGTCCCTGTCACCTGCCCCCCTTGCCTGTCCCCCTCACCTTTCCCTGCCGCCTGTCCCCACCCCGTCACCTGCCTGGCTGTCACCCCCAAGCCCCCCACCCCTCACTCTCATCCCCAATGTCCCCCCACCCTCACCCCCTCATTGCCCCTCCTGTGCCCCCTAGACCCCCTCCCCACCTACCCCCTCACCCCTTCCTTGCCCCCCAAACCCCCTCCTCACCTACCCCCAGACCCTCTGACCTCCTCATTCCCCCTCCAGTGCCCCCCGGACCCCCTCCCCACCTGCCCCTAACCCCTTCCCCACCTACCCCCGACCCTCTGACCCTCTCACTTCCCCTCTTGTACCTCCCAGACCCTCTCCCCATCTACCCCCGACCCCTTCCCGTGCCCCCCAAACCCCTTCCCCACCTACCCCCGACCCTCTGACCCTCTCACTTCCCCTCCCGTGCCCCCCAGACCCTCTCCCCATCTAGCCCCGACCCTTTCCTGTGCCCCCCAGACCCCCTCCCCACCTAACCCTGGACCCCCAACCCCTGTCCCCACCAACCCCCGACCCTTTCCTGTGCCCCCCAGACCCCCTCCTCACCTAACCCTGAACCCCCTGACCCCCTGATTGCCCCTCTTGTACCTCCCAGACCCCCTCCCCACCTACCCCTGACCCCTTCCCCACCTACCCCCTGACCCCCTCCCCACCTAACCCTGGACCCCCAACCCCTGTCCCCACCTACCCCCGACCCCTTCCCGCGCCCCCCAACCCCCTGCCCGTCCCCCAGGTGCCGCCGCTCACCCTCCTCCCCGTACTTGTCGAAGATCTCCCGTTTTTTGGGGTCGCTGAGCACGTCGTAGGCCTCGGCCACCTCCTTGAAGCGCTGCTCGGCGCCCGGTGACCGGTCCTTGTCCGGGTGGCAGCGCAGCGCCTGGCGCCGGTACGCGCGGCGGATGTCGGCGGCCGAGGCGCCCCGCGACAGCCCCAGCGTGCGGTAATAGTCCTTGCCCATGGCCGCCCGCGCTGCTCTGGCACCGGGCACCGGCGGCGATCCGCGGGACGGGCACGGGGAGGGAGCCCCGAGGGGCGGGGAGCGGGGGACGGGACGGGGAGGGACCGGGAATGGGGAGAGGGAGGGATGGGGAGGGACCGGAGAGGGACTGGGATGGGGAGGGAGGGACCGGGGATGGAGCGGGGAGGGACCGGGAATGGATGGGGAGGAATGGGGAGGGACCGGAGAGGGACCGGGATGGGGAGGGAGGGACCGGGAGGGATGGGGAGGGACCGGGAATGGATGGGGAAGAATGGGGAGGGACCGGAGAGGGACCGGGATGGGGAGGGAGGGACCGGGAGGGATGGGGAGGGACCGGGAATGGATGGGGAAGAATGGGGAGGGACCGGAGAGGGACCGGGATGGGGAGGGAGGGACCGGGAGGGATGGGGAGGGACGGGGAAGGGACCGGGATGGGGAGGGAGGGATGGGGAGGGATGGGGAGGGACCGGGAATGGATGGGGAGGGATGGGGAGGGACCGGAGAGGGACTGGGATCAGGAGGGAGGGACCGGGAGGGATGGGGAGGGAGGGATGGGAATCGATGGGGATCGATGGGGAAGGAATGGGATGGGGAGGGAAGGACGGGGGAGGGACCGGAGAGGGACCGGAGAGGGACTGGGATGGGGAGGGACCGGAGAGGGACGGGGATGGAGCGGGGAGGGACCGGGAGGGACCGGAGAGGGACTGGGATGGGGAGGGACCGGGATGGAGAGGGATGAGGATGGAGCGGGGAGGGACCGGGGAGGGACCGAGGAATCGATGGGGAAGGACCGAGGAGGGGCTGGGGATGGATGGGGTTACACCGGGGAGGGACCGAGGGAGGGACCAGGGAGAGACCAGGGAAAGACCAGGGATGGATGGGGATGGAGCGGGGAGGGACCGGGGATGGAGAAGGGACGGACCGGAGAGGGACCAGGGATGGAGCGGGATAGAGTGGTGAGATGAATGGACCGGGGAAGGAGCGGGGAGGGAGCGGGGAATGGATGGGGAGAGGGATGGGGATAGAGCGAGGAGGGACCGGGGAGGGACCGGGAGGGATGGACAGGGACCGGGGATGGACCGAGAGAGATGGAGATGGAGCAGGGAGGGACCGGGGAGGAACCGGGAGGGATGGGGATGGAGCAGGGAGGGACCGGGGAGAGACTGGGATGGGGAGGGAGGGACCGGGGATGGAGCGGAGAGGGATGGGGAGGGACCGGGAGGGATGGGGATGGGGAAAGGACTGGACCGGGGAGGGACCGGGGAGGGTCGGGGATGGAGCGGAGACTGGGAATAGAGCGGGGATGGACCGGAGGAGGGACCGGGGAAGGAGCAGGGAAGGATCGGGGATGGATAAGGAGAGGGAACGACCGGGGAGGGACCGGGGATGGATGGCGATGGAGCGGGGAGGGACCGGGGATAGACCGGGGAGGGACCGGGGATGGATGGCGATGGAGCGGGGAGGGACCGGGGATAGAGCGGGGAGGGACCGGGGATGGATGGAGATGGAGCGGGGAGAGACCGGGGATAGAGCGGGGAGGGACCGGGGATGGATGGCGATGGAGCGGGGAGAGACCGGGGATAGACCGGGGAGGGACCGGGGATGGATGGAGATGGAGCGGGGAGGGACCGGGGATAGACCGGGGAGGGACCGGGGATGGATGGAGATGGAGCGGGGAGAGACCGGGGAGGAAACGGGGGAGAGACCGGAGATAGACCGAGGGATGGAGGGGGAGAGGGCTGGACCGGGGAGGGACCGGGGAGGGACCGAGGAGGAATGGGGAAAGACCGGGGATGGACCGAGGGATGGAGGGGGAAAGGGCTGGACAGGGGATGGACCGGGGATGGAGCGGGATTGGATTGGGATGGAGCGGGAAGGGACCGGGGATGGAGAGAGGATGGAGCAGGGAGAGGAATGGACCGGGGGAGGGACCGGAGAGGAAAGGAGGGAGGGATGGGGATGGAGAGGGGATGGAGCGGGGCTGGACCGGAGGAGGAACCGGGAGAGGAGCGGGGAGGGGACGAGGAGGGGTCGGGAAAGGGCCGGGAGAGGGAGCGGGGACAGATGGGCGGAGGAACCGGGAGAGGAACGGGACAGGAGCCGGGAGGGGATCGGGAAGGAGCGAGGGAGAGGGGACGGGGAGGGACCGGGGGAGAACGGGGAAGAACGGGGATGGGAACAGGGATGGGAAAAGGGATGGGAACGGGATGGGAATGGGGATGGGAACGGGATGGGAACGGGATGGGAACGGGGATGGGAACGGGGATGGGAACGGGGATGGGAACGGGATGGGAACGGGATGGGAATGGGGATGGGAACGGGATGGGAATGGGGATGGGAGCGGGATGGGAACGGGGATGGGAACGGGGATGGGAACGGGATGGGAACGGGATGGGGACGGGATGGGAACGGGGATGGGAACGGGGGGAGTGGGATGGGAACGGGATGGGAACGGGATGGGGACAGGGATGGGAATGGGGATGGGAACGGGGATGGGAACGGGATGGGAACGGGATGGGAATGGGGATGGGAACGGGGATGGGAACGGGATGGGAACGGGATGGGAACGGGATGGGAATGGGGATGGGAGCGGGATGGGAACGGGGATGGGAACGGGGATGGGAACGGGATGGGAACGGGATGGGGACGGGATGGGAACGGGGATGGGAACGGGGGGAGTGGGATGGGAACGGGATGGGAACGGGATGGGGACAGGGATGGGAATGGGGATGGGAACGGGGATGGGAACGGGATGGGAACGGGATGGGAACGGGGATGGGAACGGGGATGGGAACGGGATGGGAACGGGATTGGGAACGGGATGGGAACGGGATGGGAACGGGGATGGGAACGGGATGGGGACGGGATGGGAACGGGGATGGGAACGGGGGGAGTGGGATGGGAACGGGATGGGAACGGGATGGGGACAGGGATGGGAATGGGGATGGGAACGGGGATGGGAACGGGATGGGAACGGGGATGGGAATGGGGATGGGAATGGGGATGGGAACGGGATGGGAACGGGGATGGGAACGGGATGGGAACGGGATGGGAACGGGATGGGAACCGGGGATGAGTGGGGATGGGATTGGAGATGAAACGGGATGGGAACCGGGGGCGAGTGGGGATGGGATCGGGGAGGAACCAGGGAGGGAAACGGGGATGGAAACGGGGAGGAACCGGGAAGGGAACGGGGATGGACCGGGGAAGCACCAGGGATAGACCGGGATGGAAACGGGGAGGAAGCGGGAAAGTAACGGGGACGGAGCAGGGGAAGGAGGGGCCCGAGGCTCGCCAGGGCTGTCGCTGTCACCTCAGGGACACCCGGCCCTGTCACTGCACGGGGACACCTCAGGGACACAGTGACACCCAGCCCTGTCACTGCACGGTGACACCGTGAGGACACCGCGGGAACACCTCAGTGACACCTCAGTGACACCCGGGCCTGTCACTGCATGTGACACCATGGGGACACCATGGGGACACCATGGGGACACCTCAGGGACACCCGGGCCTGTCACTGCATGGGGACACCTCAGGGACACAGTGACACCCAGCCCTGTCACTGCACGGTGACACCGTGAGGACACCGCGGGGACACCTCAGTGACACCTCAGTGACACCCGGGCCTGTCACTGCATGTGACACCATGGGGACACCATGGGGACACCTCAGTGACACCTCAGTGACACCCGGGCCTGTCACTGCACGGTGACACCGCGAGGACACCGCGGGGACACCTCAGTGACACCTCAGGGACACCTCAGGGACACCTCAGGGACACCCGGGCCTGTCACTGCATGGTGACACCATGGGGACACCACCGGAGCTGGTGACACCGGGACACGGGACATGGGGACAATGGGGGACACGGGACATGGGGACACGGGACGTGGGGACAGGAGGATGTGGGGACAGGAGGACGTGGGGACAGGAGGACGTGGGGACATGGGGGAACAGGACATGGGGACACAGGGGGACATGGGGACAGTGGGACAGGGAGGACAAGGGAATGGGGACATGAGGACACTGGGACATGGGGACATGGGGACATGGGGGGACACAGGGACAGGGGGACGTGGGGGGACAGGGACATGAGACATGGGGACAGGCAGGACATGGGGACAGGTGGCCAAGGTGACACAGTGAAACAGGACATGGGGACATGGGGACACACGGGGGGACATGGGGACACGGGGACACAGGACATGGGGGGACATGGGGGGACATGGGAACAGGGAGGACAAGGAATTGGGGACATGAGGACACCGGGACATGGGGTCATGGGGACATGGGACATGGGGACATGGGGGGACACAGGGACATGGGACATGGGGACAGGCAGGACATGGGGACAGGTGGCCAAGGTGACACAGTGAAACAGGACATGGGGACACGGGGGGACACGGGGGGACATGGGGACACAGGGATATGGGGCATGGGGACAGGCAGGACATGGGGACATGGGACAGAGGGGGACAAGGAGACACAGGACATGGGGACACGAGGACATGGGGACACGGGGACACACGACATGGGGACAGGCAGGACATGGGGACACTGAGGACAGAGGGGACATGGGGACACAGGGACATGGGGACACAGGGACAGGGAGGGACATGGGGACACAGGGACACAGCGGGACATGGGGACACAGGGACGAAAGACAGAGGGGACATGGGACACAGCTATTGGACACCTGGGGACAGGTGGCCAAGGGGACAGGGAGGACACAGGACATGGGGACACGGGGGGACAAGGGGACACAGGACGTGGGGGACATGTGACACGGGGGGACAGGACATGGGGACAGGGAGGAGAGAGGGACACAGGACATGGGGACATGGGGGACATGGGGACATGGGGGGACACAGGGACAGGGGGACGTGGGGGGGGACACGGACACGAGACATGGGGACAGGCAGGACATGGGGACAGGTGGCCAAGGTGACGCAGTGAAACAGGACATGGGGACAGGGAGGACAAGAGGACACAGGGACACAGGACATGGGGACATTGAGGACAGATGGGACATGGGCACATAGGACATGGGGACATGGGGATAGGGAGGACAAGGAGACACAGGGCATGGGGACACCAGGGCATGGGGACACCAGGACATGGGGACACCAGGACATGGGGACACAGGGACAAAAGACAGAGGGGACACGGGGACACGGCTATTGGAGACCTGGGGACAGGTGGCCAAGGGGACATGGGGACACAGAGAGGGACAAGCCCCCCCCACCCCATTGTCCCCATGGCCAGAATGACCAGGAGTCCCCATGGCCTCACAGTGTCCCAAAGTGTCCCCAAAGTGTCCCCAAGTGTCCCCAAGTGTCCCCATGGTCCCACAGTGCCTGTGTCCCAATGTGTCCCCTGTGTCCCACAGTGTCCCCAGGGTGTCCTCTCGGTGTCCCCATCCCCACGGTGTCCCCACAATGTCCTCATCCTCACAGTGTCCCCAAAGTGTCCCCAAGTGTCCTCATGGCCCCACAGCCGCTGTGTCCAAATGTCCCCAAGTGTCCCCAAATGTCCCCAAGTGTCCCTAAGCCCTGTCACCCCCCTGGGCCTGTGGGGCCTGACCTGCCCCGCCCTGATCTGTGTCCCCACAGTGTCCCCATCCCCACGGTGTCCCCAAAGTGTCACCACAGTGTCCCAAAGTGTCCCCAAGTGTCCCCATGGCCCCACAGTCCATGTGTCCCTAAGTGTCCCCAAGTGTCCCCATGGCCCCAATGTCCCTGTGTCCCAAAGTGTCCCACAGTCTCCCCACAGTGTCCCCAAAGTGTCCCCAAGTGTCCCAAAGTGTGCCCATGGCCCCACAGTCCGAAAGTGCCCCAAAGTGCCCCGAAGTGTCCCCAAGGTGTCCCCATGGTGTCCTCACGGTGTCTCCATGGGTCCCCTCGGTGTCCCCAGAGTGTCACGACAGTGTCCCCACAGTGCCCCCATCCTCACAGTGTCTCCAGTGTCCCCAAGGCCCCACAGTCCCAATCTCCCAAAGTGTCCCAAAGTGCCCCAAGGTGTCCCCACAGTGTCCCCAGGGTGTCCCTGTGGTGTCCCCCGGGTGTCCCCATCCCCACAGTGTCCCCATCTGCCTCCATGGTGTCCCCACAGTGTCCCCAGGACCCCCCAGCCTGCCAGGACCGCCCCAGCCCCCCGTGACCCCCAGGACCCCCCAAACCCCTGGGACCCCCCAATCCCCACCTTCCCCCAGTCCCCTGTGACCCCTCCATTCCCCATGCCCCCCCGGACTCCCCAAATTCCTCAGACCCCCCCCTCAAACCCCACAGCCCCCCAGTCCCTGTGACCCCTCCCCGTCCTCATGACCCCCCCCACCCCAAAACCTCCCATGACCCCCCAGACCCTCCAAACCCCCCATGACCCCCCCACCTCTCAAACCCCCCATGACCCCCCAAAGCCCCCAGCCCCCCTTTGACCCCCGCACCCCCAGACCCCCCATGACCCCTTTGACCCCCCAAACCCCCCATGACTCCTCAGACCCCCGCCATGACCCCCCAAACCCCCCAGCCCCCCTTTGACCCCCCCACCCCCAGACCCCTTTAGACCCGCCCAGGGCCCACGCGGTGCTTGCCCCGCCCCTTCCGCGAGCCCATTGGCTGATCTGACCATCACTCCACCCTCCGCCCCGCCTCCGCCGGGCTCCCATTGGCCGCCCTGCCCGTCACTCCATGCCCCGCCCCCGCCTCCCATTGGCAGATTCCCCCTCGGGCGTTCGCGTTGCCCCGGCAACCAGCGCGGCGGGAAAGGGGCGAGCGCGCGGGCGGGGCCGCCGCCTTCCGATTGGCCGCGCCTAGCCACGCGCGCGGCGCCGATTGGCCGAGCCGCAAGCCCCGCCCCTCGGCGGGCCTGAGGGGGCGGGTCACGTGGGGGCGGCGGGGGCGGCGGGAGCGCCGGAGCGGAGCGGCCATGAAGCACTACGAGGTGAGGCGGCCGCGCTGTCCGCGGCCCGGGCCGGACACCGACACCGGGGCGGCCCCGACCCTCCGGCGCCGCCGGTCCCGCACGGCGCCATCGCGGCGGCCCCGCGGAACGCGCGCGTTCCGCCCCGGGGCAACCGGGACGCGCTGTGCGCATGCGCGGTGGAGTTGCGATGTGCGCGTGCGCGTCAGGGAGCGACAGGTGTGGGTGGCGGGGCGGAGCTTAGGGCGATGAAGGGGCGTGGCCTCAATGAAAAGGGCGTGGTCTCATGGAAAGGGGCGGGGCTTGGGGTCCCGGTGCGTTCGGTGGTCCCGGAAGGTCCTGGAGGGTCCCGGAGGGTCCCGAAAGGTCTCGGAGGGTCCCAGGAGGGCCCCGCGGTCGCAATAGGGCCCTGAGGGACCGCGGTGAGCCCGGGAGGGCCCCGGTGTCACCCCCTGAGCGCCATTGGCGCTGTCACCGTCACTGTCACCGTGCCCGGGGTGGCTCCAAGGCACGGCCCCGGTGGCCCACGGAGCTGTCACTGTCACCTCTCCCCCGTGGCAGTGTCACCTCCCCAGTGTCACCCCCCCATATCACTGTCACCTCTCCCCCGTGGCAGTGTCACCTCCCCAGTGTCACCCCCCCATATCACTGTCATCTCACCCTCGTGACAGTGTCACCTCCCCAGTGTCACCCCCCCATATCACTGTCACCTCTCCCCCGTGGCAGTGTCACCCTCCCCAGTGTCACCTCCCTGCCATGGTGGTGTCACTTCCCCAGAGCCACCTCCAGGCCACCACGGGGTCACATTGAGGGCCACCTCCAAATCCACCCCAGGGCCACCACGTGGCCACCAGAGAGCCACCACGAGGCCACCTCCAGGGCCACCATGGAGCCACCTCTAGGGCCACCCCTGTGCCACCTCCAGGGCCACCCCTGTCCACTCCAGAGCCACCTCCAGGGCCACCTCCTGGACCACCACATGGCCACCATGAGACCACCATGGGGCCACCTCCAGGGCCACCCCTGAGCCACCCCCACAGCCACCAGGTGCCACCTCCAGGGCCACATCCAGGGCCACCTCTGTTCACCCCAGTCACCTCCAGGGCCACCTCTAAGGCCACCAAGAGGCCACCCCAGGGCCACCTCCAAGGCCACCCCTGTCCACTCCAGAGTCACCTTCAGGGCCACCAGGTGCCACCTCCAGATCCACCTCTTGGGCCACCCCAGGGCCACCTCCTGGACCACCCCTGTCCACTCCAGGGCCACCTCTAAGGCCACCAAGGGGCCACCACGGGGCCACCTCCAGGGCCACTCCTGAGCCACCTCCACAGCCACCAGGTGCCACCTCTAGGGCCACATCCAGGGCCACCTCTGTCCACTCCCACACCACATCCAGGGCCACCCCAGGGCCACCCCCAGGCCACCTCCAGGGCCACCTCTAAGGCCACCAAGAGGCCACCCCAGAGCCACCCCCGGGCCACCTCCAGGGCCACTTCCAAGGCCACCACAGGGTCATCCCGGGGCCACCTCCGGAGCCACCTCCAGGGCCACCCCTGAGCCACCTCCACGGCCACCAGGGGCCACATCCAGATCCACCTCCACGGCCACCTCGAGGGCCACCACGGGGCCACTCCAGGGCCATCTCCAGGGCCACCAGGTGCCACCTTCAGGGCCACTCCAGGGCCACCACTGGAGCCACCACGAGGCCACTATGTGGCCATCTTGCAGGCCACCTCTGTCCACTCCCGAGCCACCTCCAGGGCCACCAGGTGCCACCTCCGGGGCCATCCCCAGGGCCACCAGGTGCCACCTCCAGGGCCACCCCCAGGGCCACCAGGTGCCACCTCCAGGTGCCGCCTCCAGGGCCACCAGGTGCCACCATGAGGCCACCTCCAGGGTCACCCCCGAGCTACCACATGGCCACCTATGGTGCCACCTCCAGGGCCACCTCGAGGGCCACCGGGGGCCACCAAATGCCACCACGGGGGGGGGGGTTGGGTGTGTTTATATTTAGCGCCGCGCGGGGCCGGTCGGTGTCGGGTGTCGGTGGCCATGGAGGCGGCGGTGTCGCCGCGCGGGGGTGGCCCGGGGGTGGCCCCGGTGCCGGGGGTGGCCGCGGGGGTGGCCCCGGTGCCGGTGGTGGCACCGGGGGTGGCCGGGCTGTGGCCCCCGGTGGCCCCTCCCGGGAGGCGGCCCCGGAAAGCGGCGCTGCTCTTCTTCGAGGTGGAGATCCTGGACGCCAGGACCAGGGACAAGCTGTGCTTCCTGGACAAGGTAGGGGACATGGGGGACAGCTGGGGACAGCTGGGGACATGGGGGGACATGGGGGGACATGGGGACCAGGGACAAGCTGTGCTTCCTGGACAAGGTAGGGGACATGGGGGACAGCTGGGGACATGGGGACATGGGGGGACATGGGGACCAGGGACAAGCTGTGCTTCCTGGACAAGGTAGGGGACATGGGGGACAGCTGGGGACATGGGGACATGGGGGGACATGGGGGGACATGGGGACCAGGGACAAACTGTGCTTCCTGGACAAGGTAGGGGACATGGGGGACAGCTGGGGACATGGGGACATAGGGGGACATGGGGACCAGGGACAAGCTGTGCTTCCTGGACAAGGTAGGGGACATGGGGGACAGCTGGGGACATGGGGACATGGGGGGACATGGGGACACATTGGGACATGGGGGGACATGGGGGGATAGGGGGACATGGAGGGATAAGGGGACATGGGGGGACATGGGACAAACTGTGCTTCCTCGACAAGGTAGGGGACACGGGGACATTGGGGACAGCTGGGGGGATATGGGGGGACAAGGGGACCAGGGACAAGCTGTGCTTCCTGGACAAGGTAGGGGGACATGGGGACAGGGGGGGACAGCTGGGGACAGGGGGGGACAAGGGGACATGGGGGGACACGAGGACACCTGGACATGGAGGGACTAAGGGACATGGGGGGACAGCAGGGGACAGGGGGACAGAGGGGGGGACAAGGGGACATGGGGGGGACATGGGGACACAGGGGGACATGGGGACAGGAGGGACATGGGGACACGGGGGGGACATGGAGGGACTAAGGGACATGGGGACAGGAGGGCCACGGAGGGACATGGGGACATAGGGGAGCATGGGGGCATGGGGATAGGGGGGGACACGAGGGGACATGGGGGGACACGGGGACAGCAGGGGGGACGTGAGGACGTGGAGGGACAGGGGGACAACAAGAGGGGATGGGGGGACAGGGGGACATGGGGGACATGAGGGGGCAGGGGGACATGGGGGGACTGAGGGACATAGGGGGGACATGGGGGCGACACAGGGACATGGGGACACGGGGACGTGAGGGGGGACATGGGGACATAAGGGAACAGGGGGATTCACGGGGGGACATGGGGACATGAGGACACGGAGGGACATGGGGACAGCATGGTGAGACACGGGGACACGGAGACTGCACAGGGGGACAGGGGGACATGGGGGGACAGGGGGACACAGGATGGGAGGGCAACGTGGGGACACAGGGACACGGGGTGACATGGGGAAATGGGGACATGGGGGGACATGGGGACACAGGGTGACAGGAGGACATGGGGACACAGCAGGGGACATGGGGGGGATTGGGGGACATGCAGACATGGAAGGACAGGGGGACATGGGGGGACAGGGGGACACATGGGGACACGGGGACATGGGGAGACATGGGGACACAGGGACAGCATGGGGGACATGGGGGGACATGGGGGCTAAGGGACATGGGGGGACACAGGGGGACGGGGCGGGGACAGAGGGACACGGGGGGACACAGGGACATAGGTGGCCATGGGAGAGACACGGGACACAGGGTGACATGGGGACAGCACACAGGGGGACATAGGGACAGCACACAGGGGGACACGGGGACAGCCTGGGAGGGGACAGGGGGACACGGGGACAGTGCCAGAAGGGGACAGGGGTGGCCTGGTGCTGTCCCTGTCCCCTGAGTGCCACCGCTGTCCCCAGGTGGAGCCTGGGAGGGGACACGGGGACAGCCCTGAGGGGACAGGGGTGGCCCGGGAGGGGACAGGGGTGGCTCTGCGCTGTCCCCATGTCCCCTGAGTGCCATCGCTGTCCCCAGGTGGAGCCTCAGGCCACGGTGGCCGACATCAAAAACCTGTTCAGCAAGAGCCGTGAGTGGGGACAGGGACAGGGACAGGGAGGGGGGACATGGGGGGACAGGGATGGGGGACAGGGAGGGGACAGGGGGACAGGGATGGGGGACATGGGGGGACAGGGGGACATGGGGGGACAGGGATGGGGGACAGGGAGGGGACAGGGGGACATAGGGACATGGGACTGGGAAAGGGATGGGGATAGGGGACATGGGGACAGGGAGGGGAACAGGGACAGGGGACAGGGATGGGGGACACGGCATAGGGAGAGGAAGGGCACATGGGGACAGGGAGACAGAGATATGGGGACAGGGACAGGGATGGGGGACAGGGATGGGGGGCAGGGGGACATGGGGACAGGGGGGACATGGGGATGGGGGGGCAGGGGACGGGGACGGGGACAGGGAGGGGACAGGGGGACATGGGGACAGGGGACAGGGAGGGGACAGGGGGACAGGGATGGGGACAGGGACAGGGATGGGGAAGGGACAGGGACCAAGGGGATGGGGACAGGGAGGGGACAGGGACAGGGATGGGGATGGGGGACAGGGACAGGGACAGGGATGGGGATAGGGGACATGGGGACAGGGAGGGGCCAGGGGGACAGAGGAGACAGGGGATAGGGGACAGGGATGGGGATGGGGACAGAGAGGACAGGGAGGGGACAGGGATGGGGACATGGGGGACATGGGGAGAGGGACAGGGAAGGGGACAGGGATGGAGAGGGGGACAGGGGACAGGGAAGTGACAGGGATGGGGCACATGGGGACAGGGAGGGGACAGGGGAAATGTGGCAGGGAAGGGGACAGGGAGGGAACATGGGGACAGGGGGACAGAGGGGACAGGGATGGGGACATGGGGACAGGGGGACAGAGGGTACAGGGATGGGGACATGGGCACAGGGGACCAAGGGGATGAGGACAGGGGACATAGGGACAGAGATATGGGGACAGGGACAGGGGGACAGGGACAGGGAAGGGACAGGCAGAGGGGACAGGGATGGGGACCCTCAGTGTGCCTGGGACAGGTCACTGAGCCATGGGGACGTGTCACCGTGTCACCGGGCCCTGGGGGCTTCCTTGTCTCTGTCCCCATGGGGGCTGTGTCCCCACAGTGCCACCGTCCCTGTCCCCACAGTGCCACCGTCACTGTCCCCACAGTGCCACCCCCACTGTCCCCACAGTGCCACCCGATGTCCCCTGATGCCACTGTCACTCTCCCCATGGTGCCATTGTCCCTGTCCCCTGGTGCCACCATCCCTGTCCCCTTGATGGCCATGTCCCCATGGTGCCACCCCTGCTGTCCCATGGTGCCACTGTCCCTGTCCCCGTGGTGCCACCATCCCTGTCCCCATGGTGCCACCGTACCTGTCCCCTGGTGCCACCATCCCTTTCCCCTGGTGTCACTGTCCCTGTCCCTGTGTCCCACAGATCCCCAGTGCCACCCCTGCTGTCCCCATGGTGCCACCCCTGCTGTCCCCATGGTATCACTGTCCCTGTCCCCATGGTGCCACTGTCACTGTCCCCATGGTGCCACCGTCCCTGTCCCCCGGTGCCACCCTGTGTCCCTGTGCCCCACAGATCCCCAGTGGTACCCAGCGAGGCAGTCCCTGCGGCTGGACCCCAGTGAGTGACACCGATGTCCCCAATGTCCCCAGGGGTGTCCCCAACTGTCCCCAAGGGTGTCCCCAGGTGTCTCTGGATGTCCCCGGCTGTCCCCAGGGGTCTCCCCAGGTATGCCCCCAGGTGTCCCCAAGGTGTCCCCAGGGATGTCCTCAGGTGTTCCCCAGGTGTCCCCAAGGGTGTCCCCAGAGTGTCTCCGGATGTCCCCAGGGGTGTCCAAGAATGTCCCCAGGTGTCCCCAAGGCGCCCCGGGTGTCCCCCTGATGTCCCCAGCCGTCCCCAGGTACCCTCCAGGTGTGCCCCGGGAATGTCGCAGGTGTCCCTCAGGGATGTCCCCAGGGATGTCCCCAGATGTGCCAGGTGTCCCAAGGTGTCCCCCAGGTGTCACCGGGTACCCCCCAGGTGTGCCCCAGATGTGCCCCAGGTGTGTCCCCAGGTGTGTGCCCAGGTATGTGCCAGGTGTGTGCCAGGTGTGTGCCAGGTGTGTGCCAGGTGTGTGCCAGGTGTCCCCAGGTACGCCTCAGGGATGTGCCGGGTGTGCCAGGTGTGTGCCAGGTGTGCCCACATGTGCCCTGGTGTGTGCCCAGGTACCCCCCCCCAAGGTGTGTGCCACTTGTGCCAGGTGCGTGCCAGGTGTGCCGGGTCTGTGCCAGGTGTGCCCAGGTGTGCCAGGCATGCCCAGGTGTTGCCTTCTGATACAAGGCAGGCGACCTGGTTCAGACGAACAGCACGGCAGCCCTCTCACTAGGGCCACTCGGGCCAATGACACACGCAGACATCAATGTGATGGACGGTCAAAAGGCGTTTATTATCTCGTCTCTTGGGTTTTTATAGTCTAGGGGGTCTCTACGTCAGCATGGGTCTGTCTTTACCTTCTATGGTTAGTAAGAGGTGGACTGTTACTGGGTAGGGGATGGAAAGTTACTGGAATTTGGTTAGGCGGGTTACATTCCTATGTTAGTTTCTTATCTATGGGAGGCAGATGGTCTTATCTAAGGGGATCTGAGGGTCCTGGCTTTCCGTGACATCGCGAGATCTTCCGCGGCGCCTTTCCCTGTCTACCACATCTCCCCCCCCCTTTTCACAAATGAATGAGGTAGTCATGTCTATAGGTACTTAAGTGAGGTATAAGGTTGTAGCTTGACAAGGGAAAAGGGTCTTGGGAGTCCTGAGTTAGCTTTTGTCAGACAAGCTCGGAGGATCTTGTGACTGACGGTGTTCCCTGGTTGAATTCTCTGGTTGAATTCTCTGGTTGATTTCTCTGGTTGATTTCACAGCAATTGTCGTCGGCCTAGGTACAGGATGTTGGTCCGTTCCAGGCGGGTCTGAACGAACGAGACCAGCTTGTTCAGCAGGCATGGTCCGAAGGTGACTGTTAGAAACAGCATGGCCAATGGACCTATCAGGACAGAAATCAGAGTGGTTAGCCAAGGTGATTGATTGAACCAGGACTCGTACCAGCCCTGTTGGGCCTCCCTGTCTTTCTGTCTCTGAGCCAGTCGGTTCCGCAGCTCTGCCATGGAGTCTCTCACGACTCCCGTGTGGTCTGCGTAGAAACAGCACTCCTCTTTCAAGGCGGCGCACAGGCCCCCTTGCTGCATGAACAGGAGGTCCAGGCCTCGCCTGTTCTGCAAGACCACTTCTGAGAGTGAGGAGACCGACTTCTCTAGAAAGGAGATGGATTTCTCGATCCTTTGCAGGTCCTCGTCAATCGTTGCTTGCAGCTGTGACAGTCCTTGGTGCTGGGTCGCTAGGGCTGAGACTCCTGTGGCCGTTCCGGCTGCTCCCAGGCCCAGCAGCATCGCGATAGTTATACCTGTCAATATTTCTCTTTTGTGGATCCGGCCGGGTCCCTCGAGAAGATGGTACATTTCTTCGTCTGAGTGGTACAGGATCCTAGGAACAATCAGAACTTGGACACAGAAGTCGTTAGAGTCATTGAATTTGGGAAGGAACACACAAGGACTCACTCCGGATCGCTGGCAAACCCACATCCCAGATGCGGCTGGGACTGCCCATTTATTGTTTTTCCTGTTAGGCTTGACGATTTTGGTGCAGACGTTGCCTTTCTGCCTAGCTAGGGTTGCATTGCCAAAGCATCTGCCTCGGCCTGTGACTTGACTCAGGGTGATTCCCTTGCGAGGGGTGTCCCATCTGCACTGGTGAGGGGCGTCGGCTGAGGAATAACTGAAGGGAGTGTTTAAGGCGACTCCTTCGAAAAAGGGGGGTTTGACATCGTAACAAAGCCAGCAGGATTCGGTTAGGTTAGGGTTGGATTCATTCAGGGATACAAAGGTAGCTTCTAACATGCGAAGGATTGGGTCTGAGTCTGACTCGGTTAAGCGGCTCATCTGAAAGGTCTCCGCTTGACCGGTCGGGACTTTGCTGACCCCTGTGGGTAAGGTTTTGGGGTAGGTTACGTTTCTCCCTTTCGGCACGCTTTTAATCGCTTTGTTGGGTCCGACTGCTCGGGGTGCTGACGGTTGAAGCCTGATAATTTGCACATTCGCTCTCTCTTTTGACCCTTGAAGGACCACTGTCCACGTTCTGCCTGTGGCCCAGCTAGGGTGATCTGGCTGCAAGACCGTCATGTTGTACTCAGTGCATGCCCGAAATCTAGGGATTTTATGTTGGTTTCGATGGAAGTTCCCGTGAAAGAAGAGGGGTATTTTGCAACCGATGGGTGCCCAGGTGAATTGTAGGAATTTGTCTGGCTCTTGTGGATCCCACCCAGGCCCCGATGGCCTGGCATCTGTAACTATAGTTTCGCAACCCCAGTGCCCACAGTATCCCCACCCTGGGTGATTGCAGTAGCTTTTCCCAGGGTTTGAAGCTGGGCACCAGTAGGATAGGTACGAGTGTTTGACGTGTGGGGAATAGGGGTGTACCTTTGGCTGTCCTGGAAACAGGTCGGTGATGCGGAGCACGAAGGATGGAGTATTCGGTGTGGTGATCTGTCTGAGTGCTTTGCCCCTACTAAGGTGTCGCATGACCCACCTGAAGGGCTGATGGGGGTAGTGATCTGGGCTGGCTTGCCCCCTGGCAACAAGCCCCAACAGCAAAATCACACAGAAACACCCTTGGTGCTTGGGTCTCACCCGTGCGGGTCTCTCGGGTGCTGCTTGGCGGCTTGGTGGTCTGTCGCTTTCGTCTGGAACCGGGAAGTACGCGTCACGAGGGCGTCCCACGAGCAGGTCCTGTAAACAGATACTCGCAATTCTCGTCAGTCTCATTCTGCTCGCCCTGAAGGTCCGGTTTAATCGACTTAAGTGGACACCACCTGATTTTGCCGTCCTTTTTGACCGCTGCGTACCCTCGCCCCGTGAGCATCAGCCTCTAACCCCGTTCCCACTCGCCTAGCTCGTTTCTGATTACCACCTGCGGGCCCTCTTCTAGCGTTCGAGTGACCCAGTGTTTTTGAACGGGACTGTTTGTTTCATCTCCCCTAGGGAATTGATTCAGTGCCAGCAAGGCGGTTGCCAGCATACGTGCCTGATCTCCTGGGGGAATGGCATTGGCAAAGCCCTCTGCTTTTGCCAACACTTCTATCTTGGTTTTCAGGGTCTGGTTTGCTCTCTCTACTATGGCCTGTCCGGTACTGTTATGCGGGATGCCATGCACTAGCGTGATACCCCATTTCGAGGCGAATTCCTGTACTTGTTTGGATTTGAAGTTGGAGCCGTTGTCCGTTTTGATCTGCTTGGGGATGCCTAGCCAGGCCATGGCTGTCAGCCAGTGCTGAATTGTGGCTTTGGAGTTGGTTTTGGGGTGCTGTGTAGCTACGATCGCTCCGCTATAAGTGTCTACTGTCACTGCAAGCCAAGCTCGGGGCCTTAGTATTTCGCACCAGGTGAAGTCTGACTGCCAGACTTCTGAGGGCTTGAGACCTCTCGGGTTGACTCCGTAGGACCAAAGGGGTGACTTCTGGCAATGAGGGCAAGTGGCTACCACATGTTTGGCGTCCGCCGTCGAGATTCCGCATCTCTTTGCCAGTGCTTTGACTCCGATGTGGAGTGACTCGTGCAGTTGATGAGCTCTTTGCAAGGTCCAAACGCCTTTCGCTGCGGCGTCCGCTTTGTCGTTGCCGATCTGGAAGTAACCTTTGACTGGGTCATGGCTGTTGATGTGGATGACTGACACGGTGCCCTGTCGCGAGGAGAGTGCTTCTTCCAGCATTAGGGCTGCTGCTGATGTTGACACTCCTGGTCCTGCCATGGCTAGGCTGAGCCTTGCCACGAATATGGAGTCCGTTACGATGTTGAGGTGTTCGTCTTGGAAGAGTCCGCACGCCAAAACCACTGCTGCTGCTTCCAGTTGTTGCACTGACAGTGTGGGGTCCCTCGCTTTGACGCAGTGCCATTGCTCTCCTGCCTGCCACACTGCTGCTGCGGTTGAGGTCGTGGAGGAGGCGTCTGTGAAGACCGTTGGTCCCGGCTGCGGTCTGTCCTTGACCTTCGGCGGCATGTCCATGTCGACTACGGTCAGCAGCTTAGTCCAGGGTGGCTTGGAAGAGTAGGAGATTTCTCCTCCGAAGCCGGAGAGAGCAAGGGCCAGGTACTCCGATATTACGGTTGACTCTATGGTCGGCTGCTTGCGAAACGGAAGGTGGATACTTGTCGGCTCTGTCCCTAGGTGTTTCAAGGCGAGTCTCCTGCCTTTCATTATGAGGTTGGCAATGCACTCGATTCCTGGGGAAAACGCACGAGCGGGTCTTCCGAGGACCACCCATTGGATGGGTCGGGCCTTTTCTGCAAGTCCTTGGGCGAGTGCTCCCACTCCCCCCTTCGGTGTAAAGTGGACGTACAGGTCCAGTGGCATGGCTGGATTCCACCTGGCAAGCGTGCCAGTGGCCATTTGGTTTTCGATGAAGTCGAGGGAGCTCGTTGCTTGCGGTGTCAGCTTCTTGGGTTCCTAGGGGTGCTTTCCTTTCAGGAGGTCGTACAGAGGGTCCATGATCTCGGGAGGAATCAGGACGATGTTGCGAAGCCACTGCAGCGATCCCACCAGGCGTTGCACGTCGTGGAGTGTCTTGATGTCTCGGTTGATCTTCATCTCGGGGGGTGTCACGTAGGAGCTTGTGATGCCTACTCCCAGGAAGGTCACGCAGGGTCCTCTCTTGATCTTTGCGCTCGCGATCTCGAAGCCGTTGGCTTGAAGGGTTTCCGTGATTGTGGACACAAGGTGATCTACTTGGCTTGTTGATGGTGCTGCGACCAGGATGTCGTCCATGTACTGGATGATGGTTGCGGTGGGGTAGGAGTGTCGGACTGGTGTCAGTGCTTTGTCCACGGTGATTTGGCATATGGTGGGACTGTCGACCAGGCCTTGCGGAAGTACTCTCCATTGGAAGCGAAGGTTGGGCCGCTCGCCGTTCCGAAATGCCACGGAAAAGGCGAATCGTTCTCTGTCCTCAGGGTGCAGGGGTATTGAAAAGAAGCAGTCCTTGATGTCCAGTACTGCACACGGCTGCCCTTCGGGGATGGCTGAGTTCGCGGGAAGCAGTGTCTGGACTGGACCCATGGGTCGAATCGTCTTGTTCACTTCTCTCAGGTCATGGACGAGACGATAGCCTTGTCCGGACCTTTTGGGGACCACGAATACCGGGGTGTTCCATGGGCTGGTGGAGGGTTCTATGTGACCCTTTTGCAGTTCTCGATCGACCAGTTCCAGCAAGGCTGCCATTCGAGGCTCTGTCAGGGGCCACTGCTCAACCCATACAGGGTCTGATGATTTCCAAGTCAATTTGATTGGCAGCGGAGGGTGTACGGCAGTGGCCCTTATGATAAATTTGTGATCCGAAAT
This sequence comes from Melozone crissalis, assembly GCF_028551555.1. Classification (NCBI taxonomy): domain Eukaryota; kingdom Metazoa; phylum Chordata; class Aves; order Passeriformes; family Passerellidae; genus Melozone; species Melozone crissalis. Next base: position 29,621 of record NW_026536185.1, read on the forward strand.
CCTAGCAAGGAGAGAACATCCCTTCCTAACAGGGGTGGAGAATTCTGCAAAATGTAGGGGTAGATTGCTACTGTCTGTTCTGGTCCCTTTTTCGTGTGAAGTGTTATAGCCACCAGCTGGGTGCTTTTCCATGCCCGGGACTGCCCCCCCACTCCGTTCACTGGGGGGACTTCTTTGAATTGCCAATGTCCGGGCCAATGCGTTTGGGGAATAATCGTGCAGTCTGATCCCGTGTCCGCCCAAAACTGAAGCCCTATGACGTGAGGATCTTGGCTGCCGTAAAGGCGGCATGTCCCCCACACCATCAAGGGCTCCTTCCCTATTTTCATGACCAAGGCCACCCAGGGATCCCGCTCTGGGGCGTCCCCTGCTGGCCCTGTGACTCCGGCGCGGGTTGTGGTGGTGGGGGGTGCGAAGGTATTGAGGGTGCTGCACAACTCTGCCATTGTATTGCTGGGGGGGATGCAAAGGTGACTGCTCCCTGTGGGGGCATAGGGTATGAGAATCCCCTGCCCCACTGGGGGTTGCTGTAGCTGGGCCGCTGCATATTCCAGGTGGGAGGGGGCTGAACACGGCCCGGCCACCCCCTCCCTCTCCCGTTTCCCTGAGGCCTGGATCTGCATTCCTTAGCTAAATGCCCCTTCCTTCCACACCCCCAGCACGGTCCCCTGCCTCCCGCTTGGCGTGGTGGAGCAGCTGCTGATAGGCGGCTTGGCTGGGGGCAGTTTGCTGCCAAGTGGCCTGCCTGGCCGCACTTAAGGCATGCCATCACGCTGGTTATTGCAGTTTGAACTGCTGCTTGGATGGGAGCTAGGTGTTCCTCCTTTGCAACGTGTCTGATCATGGCAGCTATATTGGACCCCTGTGGCAGTGATCTTAAAATGTCCTTAGTGGCTGAGTTGCATTGCTGGCGTAAACACTCTGCCAGCACGGGACCCTTTGCCTCTGAGGGTAACGCCGAGGAATCTAATGCAGCCTGGAGCTTATCCACGAATTGAGTGAAGCTCTCACTCTCACCCTGTTTTATGGAAGACCATGGAGAGGGTTTGGCTACCACTTTAGAAGCGTCACGGATGGCTTCTCGGGCAGCTCGGGTCGTTGTCATGACCTCATGGGCTCGCAGGCCCTCAGCCTGTTGCTGGGGGGTGATCATAGTGGGGTCTGTGCCCATAAGCCTCTGTATGCTGGAGCCATGCAGTGGATGGTCTGCCCCTGTTACCAAGGCTAGCTGTTTCATGCAATTATCCTCCCATTCTTGTTTGAAAACGATCATCCCTGCACCATCGAATATCATTCTACATGTCTGCTTAATATCGAAGGGAAGCATGTCGTCCCCACCAAAAAGGCCGTCTATAAGTGTGCAAACCATGGCAGAATTAATTCCCTTATCCGCAATCGCTTTAACAATTGCCTGCACATCTTTCGGATTGACTGGTGAATAAGTCCTTTGGTTTCCGCCTGCCCCCCCCACACGGACCGGGAACACTAAAGTGGCAGACGGAGCCCATTCCGCGCAAGCCATTTTTATTTTCCGCCAATTTGTGAGCGGGGTTTGGTTTTTCTCTGGTAACCCCTTCACCCAAGCGGGAGCACTGTGGCTAGTGACCTTACATGCCGCTTCTCTCTCTCTGTTAAAGCCGTAATCCAGATCGGAATCCTCCGATCCTATCTCGGGCTCGGAGCTCGAGCCCGAGTCCGAGCCGGAAGTTGAATAAGGAGACGCTTCCGGGCTGCTCTGCCTTTTCCCCGGACTCCGACCCCGCCCCCTCCTGCGGGGGTCGGGCCGTTCCCTCTCCCTGGGGTCCCCCCGCCTCCTGCTGGGGGAGGTCCTTGCCCTATAAGGACCTACTGTGAACTGAGGGCTCTGGTTGATCTTACGCGTCTCCGCGGGGGCAGCCCCGTCCCCCCGCTCGCCCGCGCATGCGTTGTTAAGCGGGCTGACCGCGCTTCCGCCCCCCGCCTCCTCCTTTCCGCCCGGACCACGCGGTTCGGCGCCATTTTCAAACGCATATGGTGGGGGGGCGTTTTTATCAGTCCCTACGGGGTCCGCCAATTCGGCCGCGTTCCGCGCCTCCTCCGCGAGCCCCCGCCAGAACGTCCGCGGGTGTTCCCCCCCCTCCGATGGTGAATCCGCTCGCTGAGGGGGGTTTGGCGTTCGCGCCTCCGCGCGCCCGCCCGGGTCAGGCCCCTCCGCGGTTTGTGTCGCCGCGCCCACCCCCAACTGCGGCACGGCTAATAAACAAGTTCGCGCGGCTATCCAGGTTTCTTGCTCTTGTCGAGCCTTTTGCAGAGCCTGGACAACCCTGCCCCACGATTTTAGGGCTTTCCCTGAGCCCGAGGACATGGTGTCCTCCGCCAGGGCCTTTGTACAATTATCCCACACGTCCGAATGTAGGACGTCCACGGGGCTTTCAATAGCCCCAAGCTTAATCAGTCTCGGCAATGCGAGAGATAAATCCCTAAGTTTACATTCTATACCCCATTGTGCATGCATCTCTGTTACGACCTTCGCAATGGCTTCCATGGTCCACGCTGGTCCGGAGGCGTCCCTCCCGCTGTGGTCAGACCTGCTGCCAGCAGCCGCTGATCTCTGGCCAGGAGAATACCCGAACCCCGGGGGCTGCAGCAGTCCCGGGTTTCGGCACCAATTTGTTGTTTTTTGATACAAGGCAGGCGACTTGGTTCAGACGAACAGCACGGCAGCCCTCTCACTAGGGCCACTCGGGCCAATGACACACGCAGACATCAATGTGATGGACGGTCAAAAGGCGTTTATTATCTCGTCTCTTGGGTTTTTATAGTCTAGGGGGTCTCTACGTCAGCATGGGTCTGTCTTTACCTTCTATGGTTAGTAAGAGGTGGACTGTTACTGGGTAGGGGATGGAAAGTTACTGGAATTTGGTTAGGCGGGTTACATTCCTATGTTAGTTTCTTATCTATGGGAGGCAGATGGTCTTATCTAAGGGGATCTGAGGGTCCTGGCTTTCCGTGACATCGCGAGATCTTCCGCGGCGCCTTTCCCTGTCTACCACACCCAGGTGTGTCCCTTTGTGTGCCCAGGTGTGTGAAAGGTGTCCCCAGGTGTGTGCCCAGGTGTGTGCCCAGGTATGCCCAAGGGTGTGCCAGGGGTGTGCCCAGGTGTGCCAGGTGTGTCCCCAGGTGTGTGCCAGGTACACTCAGGTGTGCCAGGGCTGTGCCAGGTGTGTCCCCAGGGATGTCCCAGGTATCCCTCAGGGATGTCCCCAGCTGTGCCAGGTGCGTGCCAGGAGTGCCCAGGTGTGCCAGGTGTGTGCCCAGGTGTGTGCCCAGGCATGCCCCAAGTGTGCCCAAGTGTGTCCCCAGGTATGCCCAGGTACCCCCCAGGTGCCCCAGGCATGCCCAGGTGTCCCTAGGGATGTCCCCAGGGAGGTCCCCAGGTGTGCCTAGGGATGTCTCCAGGCATGGCAAGGTGTGCCCAGGTGTGCCAGGTGTGCCCAGGTGTGCCAGGTGTGCCCAGGTGTACCCAGGGAGGTCCCCAGGTGTGCCCAGGCAAGCCCAGGTGTGTGCTAGGCATGCCCAGGTGTGTGCCACGTGTGCCCAGGCATGCCCAGGTGTGTGCCCAGGTGTGCCCAGGTGTGCCAGGTGTGTGCCCAGGTGTGTGCCCAGGTGTGCCAGGTGTGTGCCCAGGTGTGCCAGGTGTGCTCTCCGCAGAGGGGCGCTCTCTCAAGGACGAGGATGTGCTGCAGTCGCTGCCCGTGGGCACCACGGCCACGCTCTACTTCCGGGACCTGGGGGCGCAGATCAGCTGGGTCACGGTCAGTGTCACACCTGTGGCACCTGTCTGTCACCTGTGTCACCTGTGTCACCTGTGTCACCTCTGGGTCACCTGTGTAACCCCCCATGTCACCTGTGTGTCATCTATGTAACCCCCCATGTCATCCCCGTGTCACCTGTGTCACCTTCTGGGACCTGGGGGCGCAGATCAGCTGGGTCACGGTCAGTGTGACACCTGTATCACCTGTGTGTCACCTGTGTCACACCTGTGTCATCCCCCTGTGTCATCCCCTGTCACCCACTGTGTCACCTGTGTGTCACCTGTGTGTCACCTGTGTCATCTGTGTCACCTGTGTGTCACCTGTGTCATCCCCTGTCACCCACTGTGTCACCTGTGTGTCACCTGTGTGTCACCTGTGTCATCTGTGTCACCTGTGTGTCACCTGTGTCATCCCCTGTCACCCACTGTGTCACCTGTGTGTCACCTGTGTGTCACCTGTGTCATCCCCTGTCACCCACTGTGTCACCTGTGTCACCTGTGTCATTTACGTAACTCCCTGTGTCACCTGTGTCACACCCTGTGTCACCTGTATCACCTCCCTGTTTCACCTGTGTCACCTGTGTCACCACATGCGTCACCTGTGTGACACCTGTGTGTCCTCCCCTGTGTCACCTGTGTAATCCTGTGCCATTTCCTGTCACCCATTGTGTCACCCGTGTGTCACCTGTGTGACCTGCATGTCATCTATGTAACGCCCTGTGTCACCCGTGTGTCACCTGTGTCACACCTGTGTCACCTGTGTCACACCTGTGCCCCCCCTGTGCCCGTCTGTCCCTCTCTGTCCCTCTGTCCCTGCTCCTGGGTGTCCCATGTCCCCTGTGTTCACCTGTCCCAGGTGTCCCTGTCCCCTCACCTGTCCCCTCTCACCTGTCCCTCACCTGTGCCAGGTGTCCCCGACTGTCCCAGGTGTCCCTGTCCCTGACTGTCCCTTCTTACCTGTCCCAGGTGTCCCTGACTGTCCCCTCTCACCTGTGCAGGTGTTCCTGACGGAGTACGCGGGTCCCCTCCTCATTTACCTGTCCCAGGTGTCCCTGACTGTCCCTGACTGTCCCCTCTCACCTGTCCCTCACCTGTGCCAGGTGTCCCTGACTGTCCCAGGTGTCCCTCACCTGTCCCCCCTCACCTGTCCCAGGTGTCCCCGACTGTCCCTCACCTGTCCCTCGCCTGTCCCAGGTGTCCCTGTCCCCCCTCACCTGTCCCAGGTGTCCCTGTCCCCCCTCACTGTCTGTCACCTGTCCCAGGTGTCCCTGTCCCCTCTCACCTGTCCCTCACCTGTCCCAGGTGTCCCTGTCCCCCCTCACTGTCCCTCACCTGTCCCAGGTGTTCCTGTCCCCCCTCACTGTCCCTCACCTGTCCCAGGTGTCCCTGTCCCCCCTCACTGTCCCTCGCCTGTCCCAGGTGTCCCTGTCCCCCCTCACTGTCCCTCGCCTGTCCCAGGTGTTCCTGTCCCCCCTCACTGTCCCTCACCTGTCCCAGGTGTCCCTGTCCCCCCTCACTGTCTGTCACCTGTCCCAGGTGTCCCTGTCCCCCCTCACTGTCCCTCACCTGTCCCAGGTGTTCCTGTCCCCCCTCACTGTCCCTCACCTGTCCCAGGTGTCCCTGTCCCCCCTCACTGTCCCTCACCTGTCCCAGGTGTTCCTGACGGAGTACGCGGGTCCCCTGCTCATTTACCTGCTGTTCTATTTCCGGGTGCCGTTCCTGTACGGGCCCCGCTACGACTTCACGGCCAGCCGGCACCGCGTGGTGCAGTGAGTGACACCGGGGGGACATTGGGGACAGTGGGGACACCTTGGGGACATTGGGGACACTGGGGACACCTTGGGGACAGTCACAGCCAGCCGGCACCGCGTGGTGCAGTGAGTGACAATGGGGACATTGGGGACACTGGGGACACCCTGGGGACATTGGGGACACTGGGGACACCTTGGGGACAGTCACAGCCAGCCGGCACCGCGTGGTGCAGTGAGTGACAATGAGGGGACATTGGGGACAGTGGGGACACTGGGGACACCTTGGGGACATTGGGGACACTGGGGACACCCTGGGGACATTGGGGACACTGGGGACACCTTGGGGACATTGGGGACATTGGGGACACCTTGGGGACAGTGGGGACAGTCACGGCCAGCCGGCACCGCGTGGTGCAGTGAGTGACAATGGGGACATTGGGGACATTGTGTTTGGGGACATTGGGGACACTGGGGGGATTGGGGACAGTGGGGACATCTTGGGGACAGTCACCGCCACCCGGCACCATGTGGTCCCGTGAGGGGCACCATGGGGACATTGGGGACACCTTGGGGACAGCGGGGGGACATTGGGGGGACACTGGGGACATTGGGGGGGTTTGGGGACATGGGGACACTGGGGACACTGGGGGGGACATTTGGGACATTGGGGGATTATGGGGGGACACGGTGACATCGGGGAGACATTGGGGACACCTTGGGGACGCTGGGGCTTGCAGGGCCCATTGTGGGGACACCGGCTGGGTGTTGGGGACAGGGGGGACGTGTCCCAGGTGTGTCCCAGGTGTGTCCCCAATGATGTCCCCAATGATGTCCCCAATGATGTCCCCAGCCTGGCGTGCTGCTGTCACTCGTTCCACTACGTCAAGCGGCTGCTGGAGACGCTGTTCGTGCACCGCTTCTCGCACGGCACCATGCCCCTGCGCAACATCTTCAAGGTGGGACACCTGGGACACCTGTGTGACACCTGGGTGACACCTGTGTCACCTGTGTGACACCTGTGTGCCACCTGTGTCACTGCCCTGGGCATTGTCCTGTCCCCTCCCTGTCCCCTTCTCGCACGGCACCGTGCCCCTGCGCAACATCTTCAAGGTGTGACACCTGTGTGACACCTGTGTGACACCTGTGTGACACGTGCGTGATGCCTGTGTGCCACCTGTGACACCTGTGTGACACCTGCGTGACACCTGCGTGACACCTGTGACACCTGTGTGACACCTGTGTCACTGCCCCGGCACCGCCCTGTCCCCTCCCCTTCTCACACGGCACCGTGCCCCTGCGCAACACCTTCAAGGTGGGACACCTGTGACACCTGTGTGACACCCGAGTGTCACCTGTGTGACACCTGTGTGACACGTGTGCCACGCTCCCAGCACCGCTGTCACTGCCCTGTGCCCTCCCTGTCCTTGTCCTTGTCCCTGTCCCCACCAGTTCTGGCGTGGTGGCACCGACCCTGTGCCACCTCTCCGAGGTGTCGCTGTCACCTGGGTCACCTGGGTCACCTGGCTGTCCCCTCTGTGTCACCCCTGCCACCCCCTGGGTCCCCTCCCTGTCACCTCTGCTGTCCCCTGTCACCTCTGGGTCACCTCTGCCACCCCGTGTCCCCGCCCAGCCCTGACCCCGTGTGACATCATCCAGGTGTCACTGTCACCTGGGTCACCTCCCTGTCCCCCCTGGGTCACCTCTGGGTCACCTCTGCCACCCCCTGTCCCCACCTGGCCCTGACCCCGTGTGGCGTCATCCCGGTGTCACCTCTGCCACCCTGTCCCCTCCGTGTCCCCTCCATGGCAGCCCCGCACACCTGGCTGTCCCCAGGTGTGCCCTGCCCGCCACTGCCCCGTCCCCAAAGTGTCCCCAAAGTGTCCCCAACGTGTCCCCAATGTGTCCCAACGTGTCCCCAGAACTGCACCTACTACTGGGGCTTCGCTGCCTGGATGGCGTACTACATCAACCACCCGCTGTACACCCCGCCAGGTGAGTGACACTGTCACTGTCACCTGTGTGTCACCTGTGTGTCACTGTCCCCATCCCCATTACATCAACCACCCGCTGTACACCCCGCCAGGTGAGTGACACTGTCACTGTCACCTGTGTGTCACCTGTGTGTCACTGTCCCCATCCCCATTACATCAACCACCTGCTGTACACCCCGCCAGGTGAGTGACACTGTCACTGTCACCTGTGTGTTACTGTCACCTGTGTGTCATTGTCATTGTGACTGTCCTCATTGTCACCTGTGTGTCACTGTCACCTGTGTGTCACTGTCACTGTCCCCATTACATCAACCACCCGCTGCACACCCCGCCAGGTGAGTATCACTGTCACTGTCACCTGTGTGTCACCTGTGTGTCATTGTCACCTGTCACTGTCACCTGTGTGTCACTGTCACTGTCCCCATTACATCAACCACCCGCTGTACACCCTGCCAGGTGAGTGTCACCTGTGTGTCCCTGTCACTGTCACGGTCACCTATCACTGTCACCTGTCACTGTCACCTGTCCCTGTCCCCGTCCCCGTGTCCCCTTTGTCGCCCTGTGCCACCAGGACACACACAGGGGGTGTCCCTGTCCCTGTCCCTGTCCCTGCCACGCCCGTGTCCCCTGCGGGAGGGGACACTGCTGCTGTCCCTGTCCCCATCCCCGTCCCTGTGTCCGTGTCCCTGTGTCCTTCTGTCCCTCTGTCCCTGTCTGTCTGTCCCCATGCTGACCCCCTCGTGTCCCTGTCCCTCTGTCCCCAGTGTCCCCCTGTCCCTCTGTCCGTCTGTCCCCATGCTGACTCTCCCTTGTCCCCATCCCTGTCCCTGTGTCCCCCTGTCCGTCTGTCCCCAGTGTCCCCGTGTCCCTCTGTCCCTGTGTCCCTCTGTCCCCATGCTGACCCCCCCGTCCCTGTCCCTCTGTCCCTCTGTGCCCCTGTCCCCTCTGTCCTCCCCATCCCTGTCCCTGTGTCCCTGTGTCCGTCTGTCCCCAGTGTCCCCCTGTCCCCATCCCTGTCCCCGTGTCCCTCTGTCCCGCTCTGACCCCCGTCTGTCCCCCAGCGTACGGTGACGATCAGGTGAAGCTGGCGCTGGCCGTGTTCCTGGTGGGTACGGGGGGGGACACTGGGGGGACACTGGGGACACTGGGGGGACACGGTGGGGGGACATTGGGGGGGACATTGGGGACACAGGGGGGACACGGGGGGGACATTGGGGGGACATTGGGGACATTGAGGGGACATTGGGGGGACATTGGGGACACAGGGGGGACACGGGGGGACATTGGGGGGACATTGGGGACATTGAGGGGACATTGGGGGGACATTGGGGACACAGGGGGGACACGGGGGGGACATTGGGGGGACATTGGGGACATTGAGGGGACATTGGGGGGACATTGGGGGGACACTGGGGGGACATTGGGGGGGACATTGGGGGGACACTGGGGACACAAGGGGGACATTGGGGGGACATTGCGGGGACACTGGGGGGACATTGGGGACATTGGGGGGGACATTGAGGGGACATTGGGGACATTGGGGGGACATTGGGAGGACATTGGGGGGACATTGGGGACATTGGGGGACATTGAGGGGACATTGGGAGGACATTGGGGGGACATTGAGGGGACATTGGGGACATTGGGGACATTGGGGGGACATTGAGGGGACATTGGGGGGACATTGGGGGGCTGGGAATGGGGGCTTTGGGGGGTTTGGGGGTCTGGGATGGTTTGGGGGGGGCCAGGATGGGGATCTGGGGGGTCGTGGCAGAGTTGGGGGGTCCCAGTGGGGGTTTGGGGGGCTGGAAGGGCTGGGATGGGGGTTCAGGGGGGCCCAGTAGGGGCTGGGAGGGGTTTGGGGGGCTGGGATGGGGGATTTGGGGAGGGGTCTGGGGGGCCATGGGGGGGCTTGGGCAGATTTTGGGGGTCTGGAGGAGTTTTGGGGGGTCCCAATGGGGCCATGGGGACATTGGGGGGTCCCTGGGGGGGGTCCTGGTGCCACCCCCCCCGTGACCCCCCCAGTTCTGCCAGCTCGGGAACTTCTCCATCCACGTGGCCCTGAGGAACCTGCGGCCGGCGGGTGAGGGGACATTGAGGGGACATTGGGGACATTGGGGACATCTGGGGACATTGGGGACACTGGGGACATTGGGGACATTGGGGACGTTGGGGGAATTGGGGACATTGGGGGATTGGGGACATTGGGGACATCTGGGGACACTGGGGACAATGGGGATTGGGGACAATGGGGACAGTCAGGGGACAGCCAGGGGACAATGGGGACAGTGGGAACATCAGAGGACACAGAGGGACATTGGGGACAGCGGGGACAGCCAGGGGACAGTGGGCAGACATGGGGACATTGGGGACACTGATGGACATGGGGGACATCAGGGACATTGGGGACATTGAGGGGACAATGGGGACAGCGGGGTCAGCCAGGGGACATTGGGGACAGTGGGGGACACAGAGGGGACATGGTGGGTGGCACCTGTCCGGGGGTGGCCTGGGGGGTGACCCGTGTCCTGGGGGTGTCACCGGTGTGTCCCCGTGTCACTGGTGTGTCCCTGTGTCCCCACGGCCGGGGGTGTCACCGGTGTGTGTCACTGTGTCCCCATCTGTGGGGGCGTCACCAGTGTGTCCCCATGTGTGTCCCTGTGTGTCCCCATGTCACAGTGCATGTCCTGTGTCCCCATGTGTCACCGGTGTCCCCCCCTGTGTCCCCATGTCACTGGTGTCCCCCCGTGTGTCCCTGTGTCACTGATGTGTCCCCATGTGTCACCATGTGTGTCCCTGTGTCCCCATGTCACCGGCATGTCCCCGTGTCCCTCTGTGTCACCGGTGTCCCCCCGTGTGTCCCTGTGTCCCCATGTGTCCCCCTGCGTGTCCCCATGTCACCAGCGTGTCCCCGCGTCCCCCTGTGTCACCGGTGTCCCCCCCTGTGTCCCCACATCCGGGGGTGTCACCACTGTGTCCCTGTGTGTCTCCATGTCCCCGTGTCCCCCCGTGTCCCCCTGTGTGTCTCCATGTCACCGTGCGTCCCCGTGTCCCCCCGGGTCCTCCTGTGTCCCCATGTGTTCTGATGTCCCCATGTGTCACCAGTGTCCCCTGGTGTCCCCGCAGGCTCCGAGATGCGCAAGATCCCGTTCCCCACCCGGAGCCCCTCCCTGTGTCACTGTGTCACTGTCCCCATGTGTCACTGTGTGTCCCTGTGTCACTGTGTGTCACTGTGTGTCCCTGTGTGTGTCACTGTGTGTCACTGTGTGTCATTGTGTGTCACTGTCCCCATGTGTCACTGATGTCCCTGTGTCACTGTGTGTCACTGTGTGTCACTGTGTGTGTCCCTGTGTGTCCCTGTGTGTGTCCCTGTGTGTCACTGTGTGTCACTGTGTGTCCCTGTTTGTCACTGTGTCCCTGTGTGTCCCTGTGTGTGTCACTGTGTGTCACTGTGTGTGTGTCACTGTCCCCATGTGTCACTGATGTCCCTGTGTCACTGTGTCCCTGTGTGTCCCTGTGTGTGTCCCTGTGTGTGTCCCTGTGTGTCACTGTCCCGTGTCACTGTCACTGTGTCACTGTGTCACTGTCACTGTGTGTCACTGTCCCCATGTGTCCCTGTGTCACTGTCACTGTGTCACTGTGTGTCACTGTGTGTCACTGTGTGTCACTGTGTGTCACTGTGTCACTGTCACTGTGTGTCACTGTCCCCATGTGTCACTGTGTCACTGTCACTGTCCCCATGTGTCCCTGTGTCCCTGTGTCACTGTCCCTGTCCCCGCAGGCTCCAAGACGCGCAAGATCCCGTACCCCACCCGGAACCCGTTCATGTGTCCCTGTGTGTCCCTGTGTCACTGTGTCACTGTGTGTCACTGTGTCACTGTGTGTCATTGTCCCCATGTGTCACCGGTGTCCCCGTGTGTCCCCGTGTGTCCCCGTGTGTCACCGGTGTCCCCGTGTGTCACCGGTGTCCCCGTGTGTCCCCATGTGTCCCCATGTGTCACCGGTGTCCCCGTGTGTCACCGGTGTCCCCGTGTGTCCCCGTGTGTCCCCGTGTGTCACCGGTGTCCCCGTGTGTCCCCGTGTGTCCCCATGTGTCCCCGTGTGTCCCCGTGTGTCCCCGTGTGTCACCGGTGTCCCCGTGTGTCCCCGTGTGTCCCCGTGTGTCCCCGTGTGTCACCGGTGTCCCCATGTGTCCCCGTGTGTCCCCATGTGTCCCCGTGTGTCACCGGTGTCCCCGTGTGTCCCCGCAGGTTCCAAGACGCGCAAGATCCCGTACCCGACGCGGAACCCGTTCACGTGGCTGTTCCTGCTCGTGTCCTGCCCCAACTACACCTACGAGGTCAGGGACACCTGGGGACAATGGGGACACCTGGGGACACCTGGGGACACCTGGGGACACTGCAGAGACACCTGGGGACACACCTGGGGGGGTGTGGCATCCCTGGGGACACTGAGGACACCCCTGGGGGGGTGTGTGACATCCCTGGGGACACCTGGAGGGGACACCTGGGGACACTGCAGGGACACCTGGGGGGTGTGACATCGCTGTGCTGGGGGTGTCACTGGAGGATGGGGACACCCCAAAGGTGACATCCCCATAAGTGACACCCAGAGGTGACACCCACAGGTGACATTTCCCCAATTTGTCCCCCCCAGGTCGGTTCCTGGATCGGTTTCACCATCATGACCCAGTGCCTGCCCGGTGAGGGGACAGCAGGGGACAATGGGGGGACATGAGGGGACAAAGGGGGACACAGGAGGGGACACGGGGAGGGACACAGAGGGGACGGGGGGGAGGACATGGGGGGGAGACAAGGGGACAAGGAAGGGACACACGGGGGGACATGGGGGGGACATGGGGGGACATGAGGGGACAAGGAGGGGACATAAGGGGGGACACAGAGGGGACATGAGAGGGACAAAGGGGGACACATGGGGGGAGACATGGAGGGGACAATGAGGGGACATGGAGGGGACAATGAGGGGACATGAGGGGACAAAGGGGGACACAGGAGGGACATGCGGGGACATGGGGGAGACATGGAGGGGACACATGGGGGGACATGAGGGGACATTGGGGGGACACGGGGACAATGAAGGGACATGGAGGGGACATGGGGGGACAAGGGGGGGGACATGGAGGGGACATGAGGGGACACAAAAGGGCCATGGGGGGACATGGAGGGGACACAATGGGGGACATGAGGGGACATGGATGGGACATGGTGGGACATGGTGGGACATGAGGGGACATGGAGGGGACACGGGACAGGGGGTGACACCCCAGAGACCCCGGCCCTGTGTCCCCTCTGTCCGTGTCCCCTGTGCCACTCCTGGGTCCCCAGGGATTTTGGGGGGATTCGGGGTGGATTTGGGGGTGGTTTAGGTGGATTTGGGGGAATTTGGGGTGATTTGGGGTGGATTTGAGGGGGATTTTGGGGTGGATTTGGGTGGTTTTTGGGGTGATTGGGGTGATTTAGGAGTGATTTTGGGGGGATATGAGGTGGATTCAGGGTGGATTTAGGTGGATTTAGATGGATTTGGGGGCGATTTGGGGGAATTTGGGGTGATTTAGGTGGATTTTGGGGTGGATTTGGGTGGTTTTTGGGGTGATTTGGGGTGGATTTGAGGGGGATTTTGGGGGGATTCAGGTGGATTTGGGGGTGGTTTAGGCGGATTTTGGGGTGATTTGGGGTGGATTTAGGAGTGATTTTGGGGGGATATGAGGTGGATTCAGGGTGGATTTAGGTGGATTTAGATGGATTTGGATTTAGGGGAATTTGGGGTGGATTTGGGAACGATTTTTGGGGGGATTTGGGGTGGTTTAGATGGATTTGGGTGGATTTAGTGGTGATTCAGGGTTGATTTTGGGGTGGATTTTGGGGAATTTTAGGGGATTTGGGGGATTTAGGGGTGGATTTAGGAGCGATTCTGGGTGGATTTTGAGGGGAATTGAGTGGATTTTGGGTGGATTTGTGTTGGATTTAGGGGGATTTTGAGGGGATTTGGGTAGATTTTGGCTGGATTTGGGGTGGATTTGGGTTTAGGTGGATTAGGGCTGATTTGGGGTGGAATTGGGATGGATTTGGGATGGATTTAGGGGTCATTGATTAGATTTTGGGGGGATTTTGGGGTGGATTTGGGGGTGGATTTGGGGAGGATTTCAGGGTGACTTGGGGGGATTTTGGGGAATTTGGGGTGGATTTGGGGTGGATTGTGAGGAGATTTGGGTGGATTTTGAGGGGAATTGAGTGGATTTGGGGTAGATTTTGGGGGGATTTGGGTTGGATTTGGGTGGATTTAGTGGTGATTTGGGGTCGATTTTGGGCTGGATTTTGGGGAATGCGTTGGATTTAGGGGTGGATTTAGGGGTGGATTTAGGAGCGATTCTGGGTGGATTTTGAGGGGAATTGAGTGGATTTTGGTGGGATTTGGGGTGGATTTTGAGGAGATTTGGGTGGATTTTGAGGGGAATTGAGTGGATTTTGGGATGGATTTGTGTTGGATTGGGGTGGATTTAGGGGGATTTTGTGTGGATTTTGGGTGGATTTAGTGGTGATTGAGGGTGGATTTAGGAGTGGATTTGGGGTGGATTTTGGGGGGATTTGTGTTGGATTTGGGTGGATTTGGGGTGGATATGGATCGATTTAGGTGGATTTTGAGGTGGATTTGGGGGGGGATTTTGGGGAATTTGGGTCGGATTTGGGGTGGATTTTGAGGGGATTTGAGTGGATTTTGGGGTGGATTTGTGTTGGATTGGGGTGGATTTAGGGGGATTTTGCGTGGATTTTTGGTGGATTTTGGGTGTCCCCGCGGTGCCAGCCGTGTCCTGGCCGTGTCCCCTGGTGCCAGCCGTGTCCCTGTCCCCGCAGTGGCGCTGTTCTCGCTGGTGGGGTTTGTGCAGATGGCGATCTGGGCTCAGGGCAAGCACCGCAGTTACCTGCGCGAGTTCCGCGATTACCCGCCCCTGCGCTCGCCCATCGTGCCCTTCCTGCTGTGACACCGCCTTGGGGACATCGAGGGGACTGTCCCCTCCCTGCTGTGACAGCCCCAGGGACATCCCCCAGTGTCCCCTACCTGCTGTGACACTGCCCTGGGGACAGCCCTGGGGACATCCCCCATCGTGCCCTTCCTGCTGTGGGGACACTGCAGGAACAACCCTGGGGACATACCTCAGTGTCCCCTTCCTGCTGTGACACCACAGGGATGTCCCTCAGTGTCCCCTTCCTGCTGTTACACCATGGGGACATCGAGGGGACACCATGGGGACATCCCCCAGTGTCCCCTTTCCTGCTGTTACACCATGGGGACACTGAGGGGACAGCCCTGGGGACAGCCCTCATCATCCCCTTCCTGCTGTGACACCGCAGGGACATCCCCTGTTGTCGCCTCCCTGATGTGACACCTTGGGGACACCTTGGGGACACTCTGGGGACACTGTGCTCTCTGCTGTCCCCTCCCTGATGTGACACCTTGGGGACACCGCGATGTGTCCCCGCCAGTCCTGCCCTGAGCCTTGGGGACAGTGAGGGGACAGGGGACGAGCTCTGTGTCACCCTGGTGTCACAGCAGGACACGGCAGTGTGGCCACACTGTCCCTTGTCACCTCCAGGGTGGCACTGTCACCTCCGTGGTAGCAGTGTCATCTTGAGGATGCCATCTCCAGTGTCCCCTCCCCAGTGGCAGTGTCACCTCCAAGGTGGCAGTGTCACTTCCCTGGTGGCAGTGTCACCTCCCCAGTGACAGTGTCCCCTCCCCAGTGGCAGTGTCACCTCCAAGGTGGCAGTGTCACCTCCCCAGTGACAGTGTCACATCCAGGGTCCCATCCCCAGTGTCCCCTCCATGGTGGCAGTGTCACATCCATGGTGGCACTGTCCCCTCTCTGATGGCAGTGTCATCTTCAGGATGCCATCTCCAGTGTCCCCTCCCCAGTGGCAGTGTCACCTCCATGGTGGCAATATCCCCTCTCTGGTGGCAGTGTCACATGCAGGGTCCCATCCCCGGTGTCCCTTCCATGGTGGCAGTGTCACCTCCAGATGCCATCCCCAGTGGCACTGTCCCCTCCACGGTGGCACTGTCACCTCCCTGGTGGCAGTGTCATCTTCAGGGTCCCATTCCCGGTGTCCCCTCCCCAGTGGCAGTGTCACCTCCAGGGTGTCATCTCCAGTGTCCCCTCCATGGTGGCAGTGTCACATTCAGGGTGGCACTGTCCCCTCCCCAGTGGCACTGTCCCCAGCAGCACTGTCCCCGTCACCCCAAGCCACCCCTGGTGACACCGCAGTGTCACCCCCGGTGTCCCCTGCCCAGTGCCACCCCTGTCCCTGTCCCCGTCCCCGCAGGTGACAATAAATGCCATCCCCCCCCCACCGTGTGTGGCTGTCATTGTGTCATTGTCCCCTCCCGGGGGACACCCTTGGGGACAATCCCAGGCTGGGGGGGGGGGGGGGGGGGGGGTGGCTTCCCGATGTCCCCAAGCACGGTGACAGTGACACAATGACACAGAGCCCAGAGCCAGCGCCGTGTGTGACAGCTTTATTGGGGGGTGGCCTCGTGTCACTCGGAGTCACTCAATGTCACTTGGTGTCACTCGGGTGTCGCTCGGATGTCACTCGGTGCCCCAGATGTCACTCAGTGTCACCTGGTGTCATTGGGTGTCACTCGGTGTTTCCAGTGTCACTCGGGTGTCACTCGGAGTCCCCGATGTCACTCGGTGTCACTCAGGTGTCACTCGGTGTCATCGGGTGTCACTTGGTTCCTCGGGTGTCACTCGGGTGTCACTGCGGTGTCACCTGAGCTTTATTGGGGGGTGGCCGCGTGTCACTGTCACTGGGGTGTCATCCTGTGTCACTCGGTGATGTTTCCAGTGTCACCAGGTGTCACTCGGTGTCACTCAGTGTCACCAGGTGTCACTCGGTTCCTCGGGTGTCACTCGAGTGTTGCCAGTGTCACTCAGGTGTCACTCGGGAGTCCCAGATGTCACTTGGTCTCACCACGGTGTCCCTGGTGTCACTTGGTGTCACTCAGGTGTCACCTGGTGTCACCTGGTGTCACTTGGTTCCTCGGGTGTCACTCAGGTCTCACTCTGTGTCACTGTGGTGTCACTCGGTGTCACTGCAGTGTCCCTTCACAGCCTTACTGTGCGAGGTGGCCTCGTGTCACTGTCACCAGGGTGTCACTCGGTTCCTTGGGTGTCACTCAGTGTCACTTGGTGTCACTCGGGTGTTGCCAGTGTCACTTGTTGTTACCGCGGTGTCCCCGATGTCACTTGATGTCCCTGGGTGTCACTCAGGTGCCACTCGGTGTCCCAGACATCACTCGGTGTTGCCGGCGTCACTTGGTGTCACCGTGGTGTCCCCAGTGTCACTGAGGCGTCACTCGGTGTCCCAGATGTCACTCGGGTGTCACTCGGGTGTCACTCAGTGTCGCCAGTGTCACTCACCTCAGTGTCCCTGGTGTCACTCGCTATCCCCGGTGTCACCTGGGTGTCACTGAGTGTCCCCAGTGTCACTCAGGTGTTACCTGGAGTCCTAGTTGTCACTCGTCTCCACTGTCCCGTGTGTCCCTCGCTGCCCCCGATGTCCCCGCAGTGTCCCCGTGGTGTCACTCGCTGTCCCTGCTGTCCCTGTTTGTCACTCGCTGTCCCTGCTGTCCCCGTGGTGTCACTCGCTGTCACTCGCTGTCCCCGCTGTCCCCGCTGTCCCCACTGTCCCCGTGATGTCACTCGCTGTCCCCGCTGTCCCCGTGGTGTCACTCGCTGTCCCCGCTGTCCCCGTGTCGCTTCCTCAGCCGTTGCTGCCGCAGCCGCAGGCGCCGCTCGCGCTCAAACTCCTTCATGCGCATCACATAGCTGGGACAGGGACAGGGACAGGGACAGGGACAGTGTCACCGTGTGTCACCAACGTGTGCCATCACATAGCTGGGACAGGGACAGGGACAGTGTCACCGTGTGTCACCACTGTGTGCCATCACATAGCTGGGACAGGGACAGGGACAGGGACAGGGACAGTGTCACCGTGTGTCACCAACGTGTGCCATCACATAGCTGGGACAGGGACAGGGACAGGGACAGGGACAGTGTCACCGTGTGTCACCAACGTGTGCCATCACATAGCTGGGACAGGGACAAGGACAGGGACAGTGTCACCGTGTGTCACCACTGTGTGTCACCAACGTGTGTCACCAACGTGTGTCACTGTGTGTCATCACATAGCTGGGACAGGGACACCCTGTCATTGTGTGTCACTGTGTGTCACCGTGTGTCATTGTGTGTCACCGTGTCACCACAGTGGCACTGTGTGTCACTGTGTGTCACTGTGTGTTGCCACGGCCACCAACAGGTGGGTGCGGGTGGCACCGTGGTGGCCCCGTGTCCCCAAGCTCCCCCCGTGTCCCCAAGCTCCCCCCGTGTCCCCGTCACCCCCTAGACACGTCCCTGCTGTCCCTGTGTCCCCATGTCCTGTTCCTGCTGCTGGCAGCTGTCCCCCCATGATGTCGCCATGATGTCCCCACATTGTCCCCACAATGTCCCCGTGTCCCTTACTTGTCTTGCTGGCAGCTGTCCCAGCCGTGTCCCCCGCAATGTCCCCATGTGCTCAATGTCCCCATGTCCCCCCCAATGTCCCCATGTCCCCAGTGTCCCCATGTCCCCGTCCCTTACTCCCGGTGCTGGCAGCTGTTCCAGATGTGGTGCACCCATGTCCCCCCAATGACCTCCTGTGTCCTCCAGTGTCCCCATGTCCCCCCAATATCCCCAAATGTCCCCCCAATGTCCCCATGTCCCCCAATGTCCCCACAATGTCCCCATGTCCCCAGTGTCCCCATGTCCCCACAGTGTCCCCATGTCCCCCCAATGTCCCAATGTCCCCAGTGTCCCCATGTCCCCACAATGTCCCCATGTCCCCAGTGTCCCCATGTCCCCACAGTGTCCCCATGTCCCCCAATGTCCCCATGCTGTCCCCAGTGTCCCCATGTCCCCAATGTCCCCATGTCCCCAATGTCCCCATGCTGTCCCCAGTGTCCCCCACTGTCCCCAGTGTCCCCAATGTCCCCAGTGTCCCCATGTCCCCACAATGTCCCCATGTCCCCAGTGTCCCCAATGTCCCCATGTCCCCAATGTCCCCAATGTCCCCATGTCCCCACAATGTCCCCATGTCCCCAGTGTCCCCAATGTCCCCATGTCCCCAGTGTCCCCATGTCCCCAATGTCCCCAATGTCCCCATGTCCCCACAATGTCCCCATGTCCCCAGTGTCCCCAATGTCCCCATGTCCCCAGTGTCCCCAATGTCCCCAGTGTCCCATGTCCCCACAATGTCCCCATGTCCCCAATGTCCCCAGTGTCCCCATGTCCCCCCAGTGTCCCCATGCTGTCCCCAGTGTCCCCGTGTCACTCACTCGTGGTGCTGGCAGCTGTCCCAGGCGTGCCGCAGCGCGTGGCACCCCCAGGGCACGGGGAAGTTGTCGCGCTGGCAGCGCAGCAGCCGCACCAGGTGGTGCCCGCAGAAATCCCTCTGCTCCAGGGGCACGCGGGCATCGGAGAGCTGCGACGCCGAGGCCACCATGGCTGTCACACACAGGGGACAGGGACAGTTAGGGACAGCTGCGACGCCGAGGCCACCATGGCTGTCACACACAGGGGACAGGGACAGTTAGGGACACCCAGGGACAGCTGCGACGCCGAGGCCACCATCGCTGCCACCAGAGAGAGGGGACAATGTCAGTGACACCCAGGGACAGCCGGGATGCTGAGGCCACCATCACTGTCACACACAGGGGACAGAGGGGACAATGAGAGTCAGGGACAGCTGTGACACCGAGGCCACCATCACTGTCACCAGAGAGAGGGGACAATGACAGGGACAGCCAGGAACAGCTGGGCTGCTGAGGCCACCATGGCTGGGACAGAGAGGGGACAGAGGGGACAACGTCAGTCACGGACACCCAGGGACTGCTGGGCTGCCGAGGCCACCATCACTGTCACCAGGGGGGACAAGGACACTCAGGGACAGAGGGGACACTCAGGGACACAGGTGACACTCAAGGACACTCAGGGCCCACCCGGGAATGGGGACAAACAGGGGACAGGGTGTGACAGACACTCAGGGACATTCAGGGACACGCAGCCCTGGGCCAGCTGCGCCACCGAGGCCACCACGGCTGTCACAGAGAGGGGACAGAGGGGACACTCAAGGACACTCGGGGCCCACCCGGGAATGGGGACAAACAGGGGACAGGGTGTGACAGAGCGGGGACACGGGGTGGCAACGCAGGGACAGCGACACCCGCGTGGCACCAGGGTGGGGACAGGGTGGGTGGCACCGGGAGGGCACCGGGGTCACGCGAAGGCGGGGACACCCCAAGGCCACCGCGCCCCCCTCATGTCCCCACGTCCCCGCGTCCCCTCGCGGTGTCCCGCACTGACCGCGCGGCTGGCGGGCCGGCATGCCCAGCTGGGCGGGGAAGGACGGCATGTGCAGCGGGTCGGGCTCGGCCTCGGCGTCCCACAGGTAGCGCCGGCTCAGGTGCCCGCCCATGGCGGCGGCGGCGGCGGCTCCGGGCCCGGCCTGGCGGAGAAAATGGCGGCGGAACCGGAAGTGCAGCGAGCCGGAAGCGGAAGTGGCGGAAGGGCAGGGGAAGGGGAAGCGGCACCGAGGCGCCCCCTGGCGGAGGGGAGGAGCGGAAAGCGTCACTGAGAGCCCCTAAAAACACAAAAAAACCAAAAAAAAACCAACAGAAAATGCTCCAAATATCCCCCAAAAAGACCCAACCCCCACAAAACAGACCAAGAAAACCCACAAAAAAACAAAAACAAACCAAAACCCCACAAAACCCCACAGAACCCCAAAAAAGACCCAAAAACAAAAAAAAAAAAAACAAATCACCTGAAGAACCCACCCCCCCAAACACCCCCAAAACCTTAAAACAATCCCCCAGAAACCCCTAAATAAACCTTTAAAAACAAACAAGGAAACAAAAAGAAAACCCAAAAAAACCCCAACCCAAAACCTCAAAAAAACCCTCCAAAAAACTCCCCCCAAAAAACTCCACCCCTTCAGAACAAACTAAAAAAAAAACAAAAAAACCCAAAAAACCCTCCCTTAAAAAAAACCCAAAACCCCCACAAAACCCTAAAAGAGTCCCAGAAACACAAAACAAAAAAACTCAAAAAAAATCAGCAAAAAAACCAAAAGAACCCACCCAAAAAATCCCCAAAACCCTAAAAAAATCCCCCAGAAACCCCTAAATAAACCTTTAAGACAAAAAAAAAAAATCCAAAAAACAAAAAGAAAATTAAAAAAACCAAAAAAATGCCCCAAAACCACTAAAAAACCTTTAAAAAACCCCCATAAAACAAAAAATCTAAACAAAAAAAAAAAACCAAACACCCAAAAAACAACAAAAAAAAACCCAAAAAATTCCTCCAAATCCCCCAAAAACCCCAAACCCCCACCCCAAACTCCTTCAAAGCCCAAATGTCCGATGTCCCCAAGGCCACCAGAATGTCCCCAAGGGGGTGGCAGATGTCGTCCTGTCCCCATGGAGGTGGCACATGTCCCCAAGGGCTCCGAGGGACACGCTGGGGACACGAAGCCACCCCAAAATGTCCCCAGGCAATGAACAGACGAGGCCACGGGAGTGACAAAGGCGATTTATGGTGACACGAGTGTCCCCAAGGGCCACCTCGGGGACAGGAACAAGGGACACAAAGCAGCTCCGATGTCCCCAAGGGCCACCATCCCTTGAGGAACAATGAGTGACATGGCCGCGCTATCCCCATCCCAAAATGTCCTTGTCCCCAATGTCCCCATCCCAAAAATATCCCTGTCCCCAATGTCCCTGTCCCCAATATCCCCACCCCAAAATGTCCCTGTCCCCAATGTCCCTGTCCCCATGTCCCTGTCCCCAATGTCCCCATCCCAAAATGTCCCTGTCCCCAATGTCCCCAATGTCCCCACCTCAAAACGTCCCTGTCCCCAATCTCAAATGTCCCCATCCCAAAATGTCCCCGTCCCTCTCCAGGCCTTGTCCTTCACTGCTGTGTGACAAGGCCACGGTGTCCCCATCCCTGTCCTGTCACTGCCCTGTCCCTGTGTCCCCATCCCCATGTCCCTGTCCCTCTCCAGGCCACCCCTGTCCCTCACTGCCATGTCCCCTGTGGCCCTGTCCCTCTCCAGGCTGTCCCCATCCCTCACAGCCCTGTCCCTGTGACACTGTGTGACAAGCCCATGGTGTCCCTGTCCCTCACTGCCCTGTCCCTGTGTCCCCATGGCACTGTAGGACAAGGCCATGGTGTCCCTGTCCCTCTCCAGGCTGTCCCCTTGGTTCACAGCCCTGTCCCTGTGACAGTGTGACAAGGCCAGGCTGTCCCCACCCCTCTCCAGGCTGTCCCCATCCCTCACAGCCCTGTCCCACAGTGTCCCCATCCCTCCCAGCCCCACGTCCCCATGTCCCCATCACTCTCCAGGTTGTCCCCATCCCTCCCAACCCCATGTCCCCATGTCCCTCCCATGTCTCAGTGTCCCTTCAGGCCGTCCCTGTCCCTCCCATCCCGATGTCCCCCATGTCCCTCCCATGTCTCAGCACCTCTCCAGGCTGTCCCCATCCCTCAAAGTCTCGTTCCTGTGACATTGTGTGACAAGGCCATGGCGTCCCTGTCCCTTTCCAGGCTGCCCCCATCCCTCGTAGCCATGTCCCCCATGTCCCCTTGTCTCAGAGTTCCTTCAGGCTGTCCCCATCCCTCATAACCCTGGTCCCATGATGTCGCCATCCCTCCCACCGCCACATCCCCCGTGTCCCCACCCCTCTCCAGGCTGTCCCCATCCCTCCCACCCCCAAGTTCCCACGTCCCCCTGTGTCTCAGCGCCTCTCCAGGCTGTCCCCACTCCTCACAGCCCTGTCAGTGTGACACGGCCAAGGTGTCCCCATTCCTCTCCACACTCTGTCCCCTCTGTCACTGCCCTGTCCCCGTGTCCCCACCCCTCTCCAGGCTGTCCCCATCCCTCCCA
Organism: Melozone crissalis; assembly: GCF_028551555.1. Taxonomy (NCBI): domain Eukaryota; kingdom Metazoa; phylum Chordata; class Aves; order Passeriformes; family Passerellidae; genus Melozone; species Melozone crissalis. The sequence continues at coordinate 52,158 of NW_026536185.1, forward strand.
CCCCCAAGTTCCCACGTCCCCCTGTGTCTCAGCGCCTCTCCAGGCTGTCCCCACTCCTCACAGCCCTGTCAGTGTGACACGGCCAAGGTGTCCCCATTCCTCTCCACACTCTGTCCCCTCTGTCACTGCCCTGTCCCCGTGTCCCCACCCCTCTCCAGGCTGTCCCCATGTCTCACAGCCCTGTCCCACAGTGTCCCCATCCCTCCGACCCCCATGTCCCCATGTCCCAATCCCTCTCCAGGAGGTCCCCATCCCTCATAGCCCCATGTCCCCCATGTCCCAGAGTCCCTCCAGGCTGTCCCCACCCCATGTCCCCATGTCCCCCCCGATCTCAGCGTCCCTCCAGGCCATCCCTGTCCCTCCCACCTCCACATCCCCGTGTCCCCATCCCTCTCCAGGCTGTCCCCATCCCTCCCAACCCCATGTCCCCATGTCCCCCTGTGTCTCAGCACCTCTCCAGGCTGTCCCCATCCCTCACAGCCCTGTCCCTGTGACATTGTGTGACAAGGCCAAGATGTCCCCATCCCTCTCCAGACTGTCCCCACCCCACATCCCCGTGTCCCAGTCCCTCTCCAGGTTGTCCCCATCCCTCCCACCCCCAAGTCCTGGTGTCCCCCCAATCTCAGCGTCCCTCCAGGCTCTTGTCCCGCGCGATCACGGCCTCGTCGAACTTGATCATGAGCGTGGTGCCCTTGTGCCAGTGGGCGCTGACGCGGGCGGGGAAGCCGGCGGCGCCCAGCACGGCCTCCAGCAGCCCGGCGGCGAAGGCGGCGCAGTTCAGCGAGCTGTTCTCGCGCGGCACCGACACGAACGTGTTCACCACGGGCTCCCTCTCGATCACGTAGAACGTGCGCTCGTCGTCGTTGGCCTGCTCCAGCTTGTCGGCCTCGCGCCCGAACAGCGCCCGCCACAGCGGGCCCTTCACGAACAGCAGCACCCCCAGCACCTTGGTCTCGCGCCGGCCGGGCCTCTCACGGGCCACCAGCGCGTCCAGGGCCCTCAGGCCCACGTGGTGGCCCAGCTGGGCCAGGCGGGCCTGGAGCTCGGCCACCGAGGCCACGCGGCGCTGGCAGTACTGCACCAGCTCCGAGAAGAGCAGCGCGAAGGCGGCCAGGGACAGCTCGGAGCGGGGCCGGCCCAGCGCCCGCTCCAGCACCGGCGACTTGCCGCGCGTGAAACGGGCGTCCATGGCGGCCTGGGGGCGAGAAACGGGGGTCAGGGGGACACTGGGGACATTGGGGGACATGTGGGATTTTGGCCAGGGACAGCTCGGAGCGGGGCTGGCCCAGCGTGCGCTCCAGCACCGGCGACTTGCCACGGGTGAAACGGGAGTGCAGGGTGGGCTGGGGGGCAGAAATGGGGGTCAGGGGGGTGCTGGAGGGGGGTTTGAGGGGGTTTAGGGGGAGTCTGAGGAGGTTTAGGAAGGGTCTGAGGGGTTTAGGAAGGGTCTGGGGGGCTTTGGGGAGGGTCTGAGGGGGTTTAGGGTCGGTCTGAGGGGGTTTAGGGAGAGTCTAGGAGGATTTAGGGGGGATCTGAGGGAGTTTAGGGAGGCTCTGAAGCAGTTTGGGGAGGGTTCAGGGGGTTTGGGGGGAATGTGAATGGTTTAGGGAGGGTCTGAGGGGGTTTAGGAAGGGTCTGGGGGGGTTTGGGAAGGGTCTGAGGGGGATTTGAGGGGGTCAGGGAGACACAGGGGACATTGGGGGACACTGGGCGACATGTGGGATTTTGGCAAGGGAGAGCTCGGAGCGGGGCCGGCCCAGGGCGCGCTCCAGCACCGGGGACTTGCCACGGGTGAAACGGGAGTGCAGGGTGGGCTAGGGGGGGAAAAAGGGGTCAGGGGTGGCTGGAGGGGGGTTTGAGAATATTTGGGGAGGGTCTGAGGGGGTTTGGGGAGGGTCTGAGTGGGTTTAGGCTCAGTCCGAGGAGGTTTAGGGAGAGTCTAGGAGGATTTAGGGGGGGTCTGAGGGAGTTTAGGGAGGCTCTGAAGCAGTCTGGGGGGGTTTCAGGGGGTTTGGGGAGGGTCTGAGGGGGTTTAGGGAGGGTCTGAAGGAGAATAAAGGGTGCAGGGGACAATTATACAGGGCTAGAGCAGGGTGTGAGGGGATTTGGGGAGGATCTGAGAGGCTTTAGAGGGATCTGAGGGAGTTTAGGGTGGGTCTGAGGGGGTGTATGGAGGGTCTGAGGAGATTTAGGGAGGGTCTGAGGAGGTTTAGGGAGGGTCTGGGGGGGATTTGAGGGGGTCAGAGGGGGCTTGAAGGGCGTGAGGGGCAGCTAGGAAGGGTTAGAGAGGGTTTTAAGGGGTTTGGGGACGATCTAGGAGGGTTTAGGGAGGGTCTGAGGGGGTTTAGGGTGGGTCTGAGGGGGTTTGGGGAGGGTCTGAGGGGGTTTAGAGAGATCTGAGGGGGTTTGGGGAGGGTCTGAGGGGGTTTAGGGTGGGTCTGAGGGGGTTTAGAGGGATCTGAGGGGGTTTTAGGGGGGCTCTGAGTGGGTTTAGAGGGATTCTGGGAGGGTTTAGGGAGGGTCTGAGGAGGCTTAGGGAGGATCTGAGGGGGTTTAGGGAAGGTCTAGGGTGGTTTAGGGAGGGTCTGAGGGGGATTTAGAGGGATCTGAGGGGTTCAGGGGGGCTCTGAGAGGGTTTAGGGGGACTCTGAGAAGGTTTAGGGAGGGTCTGAGTGGGTCTAGGGTGGGTCTGAGGGGGTTTGAGAGGGTTTAGGGAGGGTCACAGGGAGTTTTGGGGAAGCCTGAGAGAGTTTGGGGAGGGTCTGACAGGGTTTAGGGGGATCTGATGGGGTTTAGGGAGGGTCTGAGGGGGTTTAGGAGGGTCTCAGGGGGATTTGAGGGGTACAGGGGGTCAGGGGGACACAGGGGACAAACTGCAGAATTTCTCCAAAACTAAAGCTGCCAACAACAAGGACCCTGCAAGTCCTTAGAGCCCCCAAAACCACCTTTGATCTGATCCCCAAACCCTGGGGAAATTGATATGATATGATATTTGATATTATATGATTATATGATATGATATTGCATTGCACAGTATTATGTGATGTGATATATCATATCTCATCTATATAAATATACAGAGACAATTATATAATAACACTAATATAAATATATATTATATATTATTATATTTCATTAGTATTATTATATTTTATTAGAATATAATATATACTATATATAATATTAAATTGCACGTATATATATATATCCCCAGAACCTGGGGAAGTATTATATTATATTATATTATATTATATTATATTATATTATATTATATATCAAATATATAATAAAATAAAAATAAAAATATACATTATGTATATTATAATATTATTAAATATAATTATAATCCATAATAAGTAATTATAATAAGTATTAGAAAATATTATAACAATATTAATTTTATATCTTCATATATTTATATAAATTATATTAGATTATTATAAAATATATTTAATTGTAATAATATACAATTATATTATTACACTATATAATATATAAATATATAAAGATATAAATATTATTTTATTATCTTGTTATAGTATTCTATTTTATTATTATATAATATATAGCATTATACAGTATATATTATATTTTATATATTGTATACAACTTATATATACATATATATTTTGTTTTATATGTATAAATATATATACTTATATATATATAATAAAGACATATTATTATATCATTATTTTATTTTTATATTGTTAGATAAAATATTATAATAAATACTATTTATATATATTTTAGGTATATATTATATATATATATATGTATATGTGTATATATATATATATATATATATATATATATGTAACGAAATATATAATGAAAATAAAAATAAAAATTTAAAAAGTTACACCCTGCCAGCTGCAAAACACTCAGCATCCTTTCAGAACTGAACAATTGCTACCAGCAAAGGCAAATAGGGTCTGAGGGGGTTTAGGATCAGTCTCAGGGTTTTAGGATCAGTCTGAGGGGTTTGGGGAGGGTCTGAGGGGGACTGAAGGCATTGAGGGGGACCTAGGGAGGGTTAGAGGGGCTCTGAGGGGGTTTGGGGAGGGTCTGAGGGGGTTTAGGATCAGTCTCAGGGGGTTTAGGTCGGTCTCAGGGGGTTTGAGGAGGGTCTGAGGGGGTTTAGGGAGGCTCTGAGGAGGTTTTGGGGTCTGAGGGGGTTTAGGATCAGTCTCAGGGGTTTGGGGAGGGTCTGAGGGGGTTTAGGATCAGTCTCAGGGGTTTGGGGAGGGTCTGAGGGGGTTTAGGATCAGTCTGAGGGGTTTAGGGAGGGTCTGAGGGGGTTTAGGATCAGTCTCAGGGGTTTGGGGAGGGTCTGGGGTGGATTTGAGGGGGTCAGAGGGGGCTTGAAGGGCGTGAGGGGCAGCTAGGAAGGGTTAGAGAGGGTTTGTGAGGGGGTTTGGGGATCATCTAGGAGGGTTTAGGGAGGGTCTGAGGGGTTTAGGATCAGTCTGAGGGGTTTAGGATGGTTTGGGATCAGTCTGAGGGGTTTGGGGAGGGTCTGAGGGGGATTTGAGGGGGTCAGAGGGGGATTTGAGGGGGTCAGAGGGGGATTGAAGGCATTGAGGGGGAGCTAGGGAGGGTTAGAGGGGCTCTGAGGGGATTTAGGGAGGGTCTGAGGGGATTTAGGGAGATTCTGAGGGGTTTTAAGGTCGGTCTGTGAGCTCTTAAGGAGGATCTGGGGGGGTTTAGGACGGGTCTGAGGCGGTCTGAGGGGTCGGACGGTGCTGGGGGGGTCCCGAGGTGTCGGTCGGGGATCTCTGAGGGGGTCCCGAGAGTTCGGGGTCTCTGAGGGGGCTTGGGGGGCTTTGAGAGGGTCTCGAAGGTTCGGGGGTCTCTGAGGGGGTCTCTGAGGGGATCCGGGGGTCTCTGAGGGGGTCTCGAAGGTTCGGGGATCTCTGAGGGGATCCGGGGGTCTCTGAGGGGGTCTCGAAGGTTCGGGGGTCTCTGAGGGGATCCGGAGGTCTCTGACGGGATCTCGAAGGTTCGGGGGTCTCTGAGGGGGCTTGAGGAGTCGGTCTGGGAGCTCCGAGGGGTCGGATGGGGCTGGGGGGGGTCCCGAGGTGTCGGTCAGGGGTCTCCGAGGGGGTCTCGAAGGTTCGGGGGTCTCTCAGGGGATCCGGGGGTCTCTGAGGGGATCCGGGGGTCTCTGAGGGGGTCTCGAAGGTTCGGGGGACTCTGAGGGGATCCGGGGGTCTCTGAGGGGTCCCGGTCCCGCCGCAGCGCTCGGGGGGATGTTGGACCGCGGCACCGCCCACAGGGGGAACGGGAGGCACCGGGAGGGGCTGGGGGAACGGCCGGGGCGCTCCCGGTACCCTTGGATGAACGGAGGGAACCCCAAACCCCCCCCAAGACCCCCGAAACCCCCCAAAACCCCCCGGGACCCCTGGGACCGACCTGACGGCGATCCCAGTGCCCGCGGGTGGAGGGACGGACCCCCAAAACCCCCCGAGACTCTCGGAACCCCTCAGAACCCCCCAGAACTCCCCGGTACCGACCTGAGGCGATCCCGGTGCTCCGCGCGACACCGCCGTGATGCGGCCGTAAAGCGCGACACCGCCCCGGCACCGCCGTAAAGCGCGATAGGGGCGGGGCCTGAGCGGAGGGCGGAGCTTTGCAAGTGAGGCCACGCCCCTCCCAGTGAAGCCACGCCTCACTCCGTGAAGCCACGTCCCCCAGGGGACGCGGCGGGGACATTGGGGACATTGGGGACAGCTGGTGGCACCGCCCCGCCCCCCCCGGAACACCTGGGCCACCAGCTGGGCTGGGGGAGGGGCGGGGATCCGCAATGACGTCATTGCGGGGGGAAGGAGGGGGGGAGGGGCGCGGGGTGACCCCCCCCCCCCCTCAAGGGGACACCTGGGACAGGGGAGGGGGGGCACCCCTGGGTCACTCGGTGCCACCTCGGTGTCCCCAGTGTCCCCCCAAAGTCCCCCAGTGTCCCCTCATTGTCCCCACTGTCCCCCCAGTGTCACTCAGTGCCAGCCCAGTGTCCCCAATGTCCCCCCAAAGTCCCCTAGTGTCCCCTCTGTCCCCCCAGTGTCCCCTCACTGTCCTCCCAGCATCACTTGGTGTCACCCCGGTGTCCCCAGTGTCCCCTCAGTGTCCCCCAGTGTCCCCACGATGTCTCCCAATGTCACCCTGGTGTCCTCCGATAACCCTAGTGCCACCCCCACTGTCCCCAGTGCCACCACAATTGTCCCCCCAATTCCCCCAATGTCCCCAGTGCCACCCTAATGTCCCCTCACTGTCCCCATTGTCCCCAGTGTCCCCTCGTTGTCCCCAGTGTCCCCTCAATGTCCCCAGTGTCCCTCACTGTCCTCTCTGTGTCCCCTCCCCATTGCCTCAGTGTCCCCTCAGTGTCCCCTCAGTGTCCCCAATGTCCCCAACTCCCCACTGTCCCCAATGTCCCCTCTGTGTCCCTCCTTTGTCCCCAATGTCCCCAAGGTCCCCCCGTGTCCCCAGTGTCCCCTCAGTGTCTCCTCTTTCTGTCACCTGTGTCCCTTTGGAGGGACCCTGGGGACACAGAGGGGACACTGAGGGGACACTGAGGGGACACTGGGGACACACAGGGGACATTGGGGACACACAGGGGACACTGAGGGAACATTGGGGAGTTGGGGACACTGGAGGAATATTGAAGGGACATCGGGGACATTGGGGACACAGAGAGGACATTGGGGACATTGGGGACATCGGGGACACTGGGGTCCCTTGTGGGACATTGGGCCCTTGGGGACGCCAGAGCCATGGGGACATTGGGGACATGGGGATGGGGGGAGGTGACACTTCAGGAGTGACACTGGGGACATTGGGGACACTGGGGGACACTGAGGGACATTGGGGACACTGTGGGACACTGGGGGACATTGGGGGACATTGGGGACACTGGGAACACTCGTTGGGGCAGTGACACAGGCACAGGGTGACCTCGTGTCCCCCAATGTCCCCCCAATGTCCCCAGGCGTCCCTGATGTCCCTGATGTCCCCAATGTCCCCAATGTCCCTGATGTCCCCTCAATGTCCCCAATGTCCCCTCAATGTCTCTGATGTCCTCAATGTCCCCTCAATGTCCCCTCAATGTCCCCAATGTCCCCGATGTCCCTGATGTCCCTGATGTCCCCAGTGTCCCCTCAATGTCCCCAATGTCCCCTCAATGTCCCCTCAATGTCCCCAATGTCCCCTCAATGTCCTCTCAATGTCCCCAGGTGTCCCCAATGTCCCCAATGTCCCTGATGTCCTCAATGTCCCCTCAATGTCCCCTCAATGTCCCCAATGTCCCCGATGTCCCTGATGTCCCCCCCGTGTCCCCCCGCGGGAAGGGGTGGGGGGTGATTTGGTGTAATTAATTAACCGCCATTGTTGATGGGTGTAATTAATTAACCGCCATTTTGGACAGGTGTAATTAATTATGCGCAATTTTCGATGGGTGTAATTAATAAAGAATCATTTTTGATGGGTGCAATTAATTAAAAACCATTTTTCGATGGGTGTAATTCATTAAGAGCCATTTTATCGGGTGTAATTAATGAAGCGCCGTCGTTGATGGGTGTAATTAATGAAACGCCATTTTAATGGGTGTAATTCATTAAACGCCATTTTCGATGGGTGTAATTAATTAAGAACCATTTTTTATAGGCGTAATTAATTAAAAACAATTTTGGTGGGTGCAATTAATTAAGCGCCGTCGTTGATGGGTGTAATTCATTAAGAGCCATTTTGATGGGTGTAATTCATTAAGTGCCATTTTGATGGGTGTAATTAATTAAGAGCCGTTGTCGATGGATGTGATTAATTAAAAACCAATTTTTATGGGTGTAATTAATTAAAAACCATTTTTCGATGGGTGCAATTAATTAAACGCCATTTTCGACGGGTGTAATTCATTAAGAGCCATTTTCGATGGGTGTAGTTAATTAAGTGCCATTTTCGATGGGTGTAATTAATTAAGCGCCATTTTTATGGGTGTAATTCATTAAGAGCCGTTTTTAATGTCCGTAATTCATTAAGAGCCGTTTTTAATGTCTGTAATTCATTAAGCGCCATTTTTAATGTCTGTAATTCATTAAGCGCCATTTCGTTAATTGCTCGCGGCTGCCAAGGGGGGGATTGGGGACACGCGGGGGCGGGGGAGGGGACATTGGGGGGGGAGGGGACACTGGGGGGGGGGGACACGGGGACAACCGGGACCGCACGCGGACCCCACAGCACCCATGGGAACCCACAGCACCCATGGGACCCCATGGAAACCCACAGCACCCATGGGAACCCACAGCACCCATGGGACCCCATGGGAACCCACAGCACCCATGGGAACCCCACAGCACCCATGGGACCCTGGAGCACCCACGGGAACCCCATGGGGACCCACAGCACCCCCGGGAACCACATGGGGACCCCACAGCACCCATGGGACCCTATGGGACCCCACAGCACCCATGGGAACCCAGAACACCCGTGGGAACCCCACAGCACCCATGGGAAACCCACAGCACCCAGGGGACCCCATGGGGACCCCACAGCACCCACAGGAACCCCACAGCACCCATGGGAGCCCATGGGGACCCCCACAGCACCCATGGGGACCCTACAGCACCCATGGGACCCCGGAGCACCCATGGGAATCTCATGGAGACCCCACAGCGCCCATGAGACCCCACAGTGATCCCACAGCACTCAGGACCCCACAGCACCCACGGGACCCCCACAGCACCCATGGGGACCCCATGGGACCCCACAGCACCCTTGGGAACCCATGGAGACCCCACAGCACCCATGGGAACCCCAGAGCACCCACGGGGACCCCACAGCGCCCACGGGGACCCCGGAGCACCCACAGAGTCCCCGTGGAGACCCCACAGCACCCATGGGAACCCCAGAGCACCCACAGGGACACCGCAGCACCCATGGGAACCCCACAGCACCCATGGGAACCCCACAAGACACACAGCGATCCCACAGCACTCAGGACCCCTCAGCACCCATGGGGACCCACTGCACCCACAGCGATCCCACAGCACCCACGGGACCCCCACAGCACCCATGGGAGCCCCTTGGAGACCCCAGGGCACCCACAGGGACACCGCAGCACCCATGGGACCCCATGGGGACCCCACAGCACCCATGGGAACCCCAGAGCACCCACGGGGACCCCACAGAACCCACGAGGACCTCATGGAGACCCCACAGCACCCAGAGCCCCACAGGAATCTCACAGCACCCATGGGAACCCCATGGGGACCCCACAGCACCCGTGGGACCCCGGAGCACCCATGAGATCTGCATGGAGACCCCAGAGCACCCATGAGAATCCCACAGCACCCATGGGAACCCCATGGGGACCCCAGAACACCCATGGGGACCCCACAGCACCCATAGGAACCCTATGGGGACCCCAGAACACCCATGGGGACCCCACAGCACCCATGGGAACCCCAAAGCACCCACAGAGACCCCGTGGAGACCCCACAGCACCCATGGGGACCTCACAGCACCCACGGGAACCCCAGAGCACCCACAGGGACTCCGCAGCACCCATGGGAACCCCATGGGACCCCCCCAACCTGCAGCCCCCCCAGCCCGCAGCACCCACGGGTGCTCCCCCCATCCCCGGCACCCACGGGTGCTCCCCCCGCTCTCCCATCATCCCCGTGTCCCCCCCCCCGTGTCCCCCCCTGTCCCCTCCCCGCTGCCCCCCCAATGTCCCTCGTGTCGCCCCCCCGTCCCCTCCGTGTCCCCCCTCCGTGTCCCCTCCCCAATGTCCCCCCCCCCCGTCCCCGTGTCCCCCCCCCGTGCCCCAATGTCCCCCAATGTCCCCCCGCAGTGTCCGCGTTCCCGCTGTCGCCTTGTCCCCTCCAATGTCCCCCGATGTCCTCCCCCGCCTCCATGTCCCCCGGTGTCCCCCCCATCCCCGTGTCCCCCCCCCCCGTGCCCCAATGTCCCCCTGCCGCGTCCCCGCGCTGTCCCACCCGGGTGCCCTCCCCCCTGTCCCTCCCCTGCCCCGTGTCCCTGCTGTCCATCCCTGTCCCCCCCGTGTCCCCACGGGTCCCCTCCCCCCATCCCCGTGTCCCCCACCCGTGTCCCTGCTGTCCCCATGTCCCTCCCTGTCCCCCCCCCGTCCCCGTGTCCCTGCTGTCCCACCCTGTCCCCTCCTGTCCCCGTGTCCCCCCCATCTCCCCTGTCCCCTCCTGTCCCCGAGTCCCCCGTCTCCCACTGTCCCTCCCCATCCCAGTGTCCCCCTCCTGTCCCCCTGTCCCCCCCGTGTCCCTGCTGTCCCTCCCTGTCCCCCCCCAATGTCCCCCCCCGCCTCTCTGTCCCCCCCGTGTCTCCCCCTGTCCCTTTGTCACCCCCCCTGTCCCCAATGTTCCCCCCCGTCCCCAGTGTCCCCCACCCCGTCTCCGTGTCCCCCCCCCCTCCACCCCTGTCCCTTTGTCCCCCCCTGTCCCCCCCTGTCCCCAATGTCCCCCCCCGTCCCCCCCTGTCCTTTTGTCACCCCCCGTCCCCCCCCATCCCAATGTCCCCCCAATGTTCCCCTCCTGTCCCTCCCTGTCCCTGTCCCTCTGTCCCCCCCGTCCCCTCCTGTCCCCAATGTCCCCCCCCCATCCCCGTGTCCCCCCCTGTCCCCCCCTGTCCCTTTGTCCCCCCCTGTCCCCCCCCTGTCCCTTTGTCCCCCCCTGTCCCCAATGTCCCCCCCCGTCCCCTCCTGTCCCCAATGTCCCCCCCCATCCCCGTGTCCCCCCCCCGTCCCTTTGTCCCCCCCTGTCCCCAATGTCCCGCCCCCGTCCCCGCGTCACCCCCCCATCCCCCTGTCCCCCCCTGTCCCCAATGTCCCCACCTGTCCCCCCCTGTCCCCCCCCGTCCCCCTGTCCCCCCCCTGTCCCCAATGTCCCCCCCCCGTCCCCCCCTGTCCATAAGAGGCCCCTCGGGGCCGCTCCCCCCACCCGCCATGGCGGCCCCGGGGGGCTCCGAGCCCGAGCGCGGCGCGGTGAGCGGGGAACGGGGGGCACGGGGGGGGATTTGGGGGGACCCCTGAGGGGTTTGGGGGGTCTGGGGGGGTTTGGGGGTACCCTGGGGGGGTTTGGGGTGTGGGGATACCCCTGGGTGGGGTTTGGGGGTCTGGGGGGGCACAGGGGGGTCTGGGGGGACCCCTGGGTGGGGAGGGTTTGGGGTCTCGGGGGGCACAGGGGGCACCCCTGCAGGGAGTTTGGGGGTTCGGGGTTATTCTTGGGGGGTTCGGGATATCCCCCGGGGGGGTTTGGGGGTCCGGGACCTCCCCTGGGTGGGTTTTGTGGGTCTGGGGGTGCCCCTGGAGGGGGGATTTGGGGGGTACCCCTGAGGAGGGGTTGGGGTATCCCCGGCGGGATTTTGGGGGTTCGGAGGTGTCCCTGGATGGGGTTTGGGGGGTCTGGGGGGGTTCGGGGGTGCCCCTGAGGGGCGTTTGGGGTCTGGGGGGGGCACAGGGGGGAGTTTGGGGGGTCTGGGGGGATCCCCAGGGGGATTTGGGGTCTGGGGGGATCCCGGGTGGGGTTTTGGGGTCTCGGGGGGTCCGGGCGGATCCCCGGGGGGGTTTGGGGGTCTGGGGGTGCCTCTGGATGGGGTTTTGTGGGTCTGGGGGTGCCCCTGAGGGGGTTTGGGGTCTCAGAGGGGCACAGGGGACACCCCATGGGTCGGGTTTGGGGTTCGGGGTACCCCGGGGGGTTTTGGGGTATCCCAGGGGGGTTCGGGGTACCCCGAGGGGTTTGGGCTATCCCAGGGGGGTTCGGGGTACCCCGGGGGGTTTTGGGGTATCCCAGGGGGGTTTGGGGTACCCCGGGCTATCACCGAGGGCGCCCCCCACATTTGGGGGTCACCGGGGGCGGGGCTGCCCTTGAGGGGGGGGGTCTCCAGAGCGGGGGGGGGGGGGGGCCGGGACAGGAGGGGGTCCCTGGTTTGGGGGGGGTTCCCTGTTTGTTTTGGGGTTCCCTGTTTGGAGGTGTCCCTGTTTTGGGGGGGGGGCCCTGACACGTTTTCCCCACAGGGGGGGTCCCCGGAACAGCAGGGGTCCCCAGAAGGGGGCTCCCCAGAACAGGAGGGGTTCCGTGTATGGGGTTCCCTGCTTTGGGGTTCCCTGTTTGTTTTGGGGGGGTCCCTGACACGTTTTCCCCACAGGGGGGGTCCCCGGCACAAGGGGGGTCCCCAGAGGGGGTGTCGCCAGAACAAGAGGGGTTCCCTGTTTGTTTTGGGGTTCCCTGGTTGTTTTTGGGGGTTCCCTGGTTCGGGGGTTCCCCGTTTTGGGGTTCCCTGGTTGGTTTTGGGGGTTCCCTGTTTTGGGGTTCCCTGGTTTGGGGGTTCCCTGTTTTGGGGGTTCCCTGTTTGTTTTGGGGGGCTCCCTGACACGTTTTCCCCACAGGGGGGGTCCCCACAAGGGGGGTCCCCGGACGGGGGCTCCCCAGAACAGGAGGGGTTCTTCTCGCTGCTGAGCTCCGTGCAGGGAACGCGCATGGACGAACAGCGCTGCAGCCTGGGGGGGGGCAGCGGTGAGAGACGGACGGACCGACGGACGGGGGGACAGACAGGGGGACAGGGGGACAGGGACAGGGGGACAGGGACCGACGGACAGGGGGACAGGGACAGGGGGACAGAGGGGACAGAGGGATAGGGAGGGGACAGAGGGACAGGGAGGGGACAGAGGGAACAACGTGGGGGACACGAGGGTGAGGGGACACGGAGGGGAAATGCAGTACAGGGGGACACAGGGACAGAGGGGACAGAGGGGGTGGCACGGCTGAGTGGACACCGGCGGGTGGGTCAGGGGACACCGGGGATGGGCACGATGGGGGCACCAGGGTGGGCACGGGTGAGGGTCCCCGAGATGCCCATGGTGACCCCAGGGTCCCCAAGGTGCCCCTGGGTGCCCCATGGGTGCTCCTGGTGCCCCATGATGTCCCTGGTGTCCCCTGGGTGTCCCCTGGGTGCCCATGTGTGTCCCTGGTGACTCCAGGGTGCCCACGGTGCCCCATGGATGTCCCTGGTGTCCCATGGGTGCTCCTGGTGACCCAGATGTCCTCGAGGTGCCCCATGTGTGCCCCCTGTGTGCCCCCTGGGACCTGGGTGCCCCTGGTACCACCCTGGTGACCCGGGCGTGCCCATGGGTGCCCCATGAGGTGCCCCCTGGTGACCTGAGCTGCCCACGTTGACCCCGAGGTACCCATAGGGTGCCCATGGCTGACCCTGGGTGCCCCCCCCGGGTACCCCCTGTGTGCCCCTGGTGACCTTGTGCCCTCTGTGACCGTGCCCCCCCTGTGACCCTGTGCCCCCTGTGTGCCCCCTGTGCCCGTGCCCCCCCCCGAGGTGCCCATGAGGTGCCCCCATTGACCGTGCCCCCCCCCGAGGTGCCCATGGGTGCCCCCATTGACGGTGCCCCCCCCCGAGGTGCCCATGGGTGCCCCCATTGACCGTGCCCCCCCCCCGAGGTGCCCATGGGTGCCCCCATTGACGGTGCCCCCTGCCCTGGCACAGGAGGGGCGTCGGAGCCGCCCCCCCCCGAGCTGGCATCGCTGCTGGACATGGTGGCGAGCACGCAGGGCCGCAGGATGGACGAGCAGCGCCTGCCCGTGCCCAGGCTGCCCGGCTTCGGCACGGGGGGCACGCAGGTGGGCACGGAGCGGGTACCTGGGGGGGCACAGACACTGCCCGTGCCCAGGCTGCCCGGCTTCGGCACGGGGGGCACGCAGGTGGGCACGGGGAGGGCACGGGGCGGTACCTGGGGGGGGCTCTGGCACGGGGGGGGTACAGGTGGGCATGGTGGGCACCGGGGGGGGCTCTGGCACGGGGGGTGGGCACAGGGGGGCACTGGGGGGGGTACAGGTGGGCACGGCGGGGTCTGTGAGAGCCCCGGGAATTTGGGGAGGGGTCCCAGCGGTGCCATTGGCGGGGGAGGGGCACCCTGGGGGGCACTGGGGGCATTTGGGGACACCCAGGGCGGGCATTTGGGGCTGGGGGCGCCCCATGGGCACCCCCTGAGTGCCCGCCCCGCTGTGCCCGCAGGACTGAGAGCCCCGGACACCCCCAGGACCCCCCGAAATTCCCGGACACCCCCGGAGCCCCCGGTCCCGCTGTGCCCCCAATAAAGGCCCGAGCACCAGGGTGGCACCGACACTGGGGGGCACTGAGGGGGGCACCGGGGTGGCACCGACACTGGGGGGCACTGAGGGGGGCACCGGGGTGGCACCGAGCGGGACAATGGGGGGCATTGAGGTGGCACCGGGGGGACACAGAGCGGGGACATGTGGGGACAGGAGGTGGCACTGAGAGTGGCACCGAGCAGGGACACTGGGGGGCACTGAGGGTGGCACCAACACCTCTGGGGGTGGCACTGGGGATGGCACAGAGCAGGGACGCCGGGGGTGGGACAGTGGGGACGGGGGTGGCACTGAGGGTGGCACCGGGGGTGAGTGACACCCATGGGGACATCGGGGGTGGGCACCAAGGGGGGGCACAGAGCGGGGACACTGGGGACAACGGGGGCGCACTGAGAGTGGCACAGAGCGAGGACACCAGGGTGGCACATTGGGTGGCATTGATGGGGACATTGGGGACAGAGGGTGGCACCATGGGGGGCACCGACACCTCTGGGGGTGGCACCGAGCGGGGACACCGGGGGGGACATTGGGGACAGGGGGTGGCATTGATAGGGGCATTGGGGACATGGGGGTGGCACCGGGGCTGGCACAGCGTGAGGACACTGGGGACAGGGGGTGGCACCGGAGGTGGCATTGGGCAAGGGGGTGGCACCGACACCTCTGGGGGTGGCACCGAGAGTGAGTGACACCCATGGGGACATTGGGGACACGGGGGTGGCACCAGGGGTGACACTGGGCAGTGGTTTGCACTGGGGCTGGCACCAGGGGTGGCACCCGTGGGGACCCTGGGGACATGGGGGTGGCACCGGGAGGATGGCACTGGGGGGTGGCACTGAACAGGGGGGTGGCACTGACACCTCTGGGGGTGGCATCGGGGGTGGCAACGGGGGAATGGCATTGGGGGTGGCACCAAGGGCGGCACCAGGCCGGGGATGGCACCAGGGGTGGCACCAAGGAACACCCGCAGCACTCCGGTGACATTGAGGGACACGGGACGCCCGCGGGGGTGGCACCGGGGGACACCGAGGGGCACGGGTGGCACCAAGGGACGGCGGTGCCACCCTGGGGACGCCCTGGTGCCACCCTGCGGGCAGTGCCAGCGCCGTTTATTGGGGTGGGGACAGCCGGGGGTGGCACGTGTCCCCAAACGTGTCCCCGATGTGTCACACACGCGGTGTCACAGCTGTCACGTGTGTCACACACGTCACACACACGTCACACACACGTCACACGTGTCACACACACATTGTCACACGTGTCACACACGCATTGTCATTGTCACACGTGTCACACACACATTGTCACACGTGTCACACGCATATTGTCACACACACATTGTCACAGCTGTCACACGTGTCACACGTGTCACACACGTGTCCCCAGCAGCACAGGGACACGGGCGTGGCCACGTGGCCGTGGTGGCATCGGGCAGGACACGCGTCCCCTGTGCCACCCACACGGGCACAGCCCTGGCCACGGATGGCACCAGCGGGGACAGCGAGGGACAGAGGGGGCTGGCACTGTCACCTGTCACCAGCACTGCCACCAACACTGTCACCAACACGGACACAGCGAGCGACAGCGGGTGCTGGCACTGTCACCTGTCACCAGCAGTGTCACCAACACGGTGACAGCGAGGGACAGAGGGGGCTGGCATTGTCACCTGTCACCAGCAGTGTCACCAACACAGTGACAGCGAGGGACAGAGGGTGTTGGCATTGTCACCAACGCTGTCACCGACACGGCCACAGTGACTGACACGGCTGCTGTCCCCTCTGTCACCAACACTGTCACCAACAGGGACACAGCGAGTGACACCGGCTGCTGTCATTGTCACCAACACGGTCACACTGTGTGACACCAGCTGCTGTCACTGTCCCTGTCCCCTCTGTCACCAACATTGTCACCAACACTGTCACCGATACACTCACAGTGAGTGACAGCGGGTACTGCCATTGTCACCGGTCATCAACATGGCCACAGCAGGTGACAGCTGGTGCTGTTGTCATTGTCACCAACAGGTCACAGGTGTGACACTGTCTGCTGTCACTGTCCCCTCTGTCACCAACACTGTCACCAACACCCTCGCAGCGTGTGACACCGGCTGTTGTCCCTTCTGTCACCAACACCACAGTGACACCGGCTGCTGCCACTGTCACCAACGTGGTCACAGCGTGTGACACCAACCGCTGTCCCCTGTGTCACCGACACGGCCACAGTGACGCCATTGGGCGCTGTCACTGTCCCCTGTCCCCAACGCGGTCACGGTGATGGCACCAGGACACTGCCACTGTCCCCTGCCACCAACATGGTCACAGCGATGCCATCAGGCATTGTCACTGTCCCCTCTGTCACCAACACTGCCACAGTGAGTGACACCGGCTGCTGTCACTGTCACCAACACGGTCACACTGTGCGACATCAGCTGCTGTCACTGTCTCCTCTGTCACCAACACTGTCACAGCAATGCCATTGATGCCATTGTCACTGCCCCCTTTGTCACCAACACAGCCGCAGCGAGTGACACCAGCTGCTCTCCCCTGTCACCAACACTGTCACCAACACAGCCACAGGGTGTGACACCGGCTGCTGCCACTGTCCCCTTTGTCACCAACACAGCCACAGTGAGTGACACCGGCTGCTGTCACTGTCACCAACGCTGTCACACTGTGTGACATCAGCTGCCCTCCCCTGTCACCAACGCTGTCACAGCAACGCCATCGATGCCACCAGCTGTTGTCACTGTCTCCTTTGTCACCAACGCTGCCATGGTGATGGCACCAGGACACTGCCACTGTCCCCTGCCACCAACAGGGTGACAGCAACGCCATCGGCTGCTGTCACCGCCGTGTCCCACGGTGGCCGTGTGTCCCACGGTGTCACCGCACGCCCGTGTCCCCACGGTGGCCGTGTCCCCTGGTGTCACCACAGTGTCCCACGGTGGCAGGCTGTCCTTGGTGTCACTGCCGTGTCCCCTGGTGACCACGTGTTCTTTGTCCCCTCGCGTCCGTGTCCCCTGGTGGCCGTGAGTCCCACGGTGTCACCGCCGTGTCCCCGCTGTCCCTCAGGCCTGTGTCCCCATGGTGGCCGTGTGTCCCATGGTGTCCCCACGGTGTCACCGTGTCCCCGCTGTCCCTCAGGCCTGGGTCCCCTTCCTCTCCCGCAGCCGCTGCTTCATCTCAGCCATGGCCTGGCGCTGAGGGGACAGGGACAGTGACACAGGGACAGTGACACAGAGACAGTGAGGGGACAGGGACACAGGGACAGGGACACAGTGACACAGGGACAGGGACACAGGGACAGGGACAGTGACACAGGGACAGTGGCACAGGGACAGGGACACAGGGACAGGGATACAGGGACAGTGGCACAGGGACAGGGACAGTGACACAGGGACAGTGGCACAGGGACAGGGACACAGGGACACAGGAACAGTGACACAGGGATGGTGAGGGGACAGGGACACAGGGATAGTGACACAGACACTGAGAGGACAGGGACACTGAGGGGACAAGGACAGTGACACAGGGACAGGGACACGGGGACACAGAGACAGTGACAGTGACACAGGGACAGTGACACAGAGACAGGGACAGGGACACAGGGACAGTCACAGGGACAGTGACACAGGGACAGGGACAATGACAGTGACAGGGACAGTGACACGGGGACAGTGACACGGGGACAGTGACAGTGAGAGGACAGGGACACAGGGACAATGACAGTGACACGGGGACAGGGACACAGGGGCAAAGACACAGGGACAAGGAACAGTGACAGGAACAGTGAGGGGACAGCGACACAAGAACAGTGACACAAGGACAGGGACAGTGACATAAGGACAGGGACAGTGACAGGGACACTGAGGGGTCAGGGACACTGAGGGGACAGGGACACAGGGACAGTGACACAGGGACAGTGAGGGGACAGGGACACAGGGACAGTGAGGGGACAGGGTAAGACACAGAGATGGGGACAAGGACAGGGATGGGGACAGGGTCAGGGCACAGCAGGGACACGAGGGGACATTGGAGACAGTTGGGGACGTTGGGGACACGGTGGGGACAGACTGAGGACACACTGGGGACATTGGGGACAGTTGGGGACATTGGGGACAGTTGGGGACACGGTGGGGACAGACTGAGGACACATTGGGGACATTGGGGACAGCTGGGGACGTTGGGGTCTCACCCGTTCCGGGGTGTCCGGCGGGAAAATCTCCCTCTGCAAAGAGAGAGCGAGTCAGGGGAGGGGACAGCGGGGACACCGAGGGTGCCACGTGTCCCCAAGGGTCCCCAGGCGTCCCAGGGGTGTCCCCACGTGTCCCCAAGGGTCCCCAGGTGTGTCCCCAGGTGTCCTCCAGGTGTCCCCAAGGGTCCCCAGGTGTGTCCCTGCAGTGTCCCACATGTCCCCAAGGGTCCCCAGGTGTCCCAGGGGTGTCCCCACGTGTCCCCAGGGTGTCCCAGCTGTCCCCAGCTGTTCCAGGTGTCCTCCAGGTGTCCCAGGTGTGTCCCTAGGATGTCCCCAGGGGTGTCCCCAGATGTCCCTGGGTGTCCCAGGGGTGTCCCCCACGTGTCTCCAGCCATCCCAGCTGTCCCCAGGTGTCCCCAGGGTATCCCCAGCCATCCCAGGTGTCCCCACAATGTCCCAGGTGTCCCCAGGGTGTCCCCAGGGTGTCCCAGGGGTGTCCCCAGCTACCCCCAGGTGTCCCTAGATGTCCCCAGGTGTCCCAGGGGTGTGCCCAGCTGTCCCCAGGTCTCCCCAAGTGTCCCCAGGTATCCCCAGGGGTGTCCCTGCAGCATCCTCAGGTGTCCCAGGGTGTGTCCCCAGGTGTCCCCCACATGTCCCCAGCCATCCCAGGTGTCACCAGGGGTGTCCCAGGTATCCCCAGGCATCCCGAGGTGTTTCCCCAGGTGTCCCAGGTGTCCCCAGGGGTGTCCCCAGGTGTGTCCCCAGATGTCCCCAGCCACCCCCAGGTGTGTCCCTGCAGTGTCCCAAGTGTCCCCAGCCATCCCCAGGTGTCCCAGGTGTGTCCCCAGGGGTGTCCCCAGGTGTCCCCAGGGGTGTCCCAGGTGTCCCCAGCCATCCCAGGTGTCCCAGGTGTCCCCAGGGGTGTCCCAGGTGTCCCCAGCCATCCCGGGTGTCCCAGGTGTCCCCAGGGGTGTCCCAGGTGTCCCCAGCCATCCCAGGTGTCCCAGGTGTCCCCAGGGGTGTCCCAGGTGTCCCCAGCCATCCCAGGTGTCCCCAGGTGTCCCCGCCCACCTTACGGTCGATCACGTGACGCTGGAAGAGCTCGGCCTGGTTGGAGACCCAGAACACGGCCACGGGGAAGGACAGGTACAGGAACATCTGACAATGACACCTGTGTCACCTGCGTGCCACCTGTCACACCTGTGTCACACCTGTGTCACCTGGGTGTCACCTACCCTGTCACCTGTGTGCCATCTGTGTTACACCTGTGTCACCTCCCAAACCCAGAACACGGCCACAGGGAAGGACAGGTACAGGAACATCTGGGACAGGGACACCTGTGTCACCTGGGTGTCACCTGGGAGTCATCTGTGTCACAGTTGTGTCCCCCGGATCACCTGTGTGTCACCTACCCTGTCACCTGTGTCACCCCCCAGACCCAGAACCCGACCATGGGGAAAAACAGAGAGACACGTGGGACAGGGGCACCAGTGTCACCCAGCCTATGTCACACCTGTGTCACCTGAGTGTCATCAGTGTGTCACCTGGACAAACAGATAGACACATCTGCGACAGGGGCACCAGTGTCACCCAGCCTGTGTCACACCTGTGTCACCTGAGTGTCATCTGTGTGTCACCTGGACAAACAGATAGACACATCTGCGACAGGGGCACCAGTGTCACCCAGCCTGTGTCACACCTGTGTCACACCTGTGTCACCTGAGTGTCATCTGTGTGTCACCTTGGAGTCATCGCTGTCGCATCTACGTCACCTCCTGGGTCACCAATGTCCCCCGTTCCTGCCCCGCCCATTACTGTTAGCCCCCCATCCCCCTCCCCATCCCCATCCCCATCCCCATCCCCATCCCCCATTCCCATTCCCCATTCCCCATCCCCCATTCCCATTCCCATCCCCATCCCCATTCCCATTCCCATTCCCATTCCCCATTCCCATTCCCCATTCCCCATCCCCATTCCCATTCCCATTATCCCTTTATCCCATTATTTCTTTATCCCGTTCCCGTTATCCCATTCCCGTTCCCGTTATCCCGTTCCCGCCCCTCGCACCCTCAGGATCTCCAACTTCACCCCCATGACTCCTCCAGGCCCCTCGCACTTCCGCCTCCACCAACCCCGCAACACCGCCAATCCCCATTGGCCGCACCTCCAGCACCGCCACACTCTATTGGCTGAGCGCCGCGCTGAGGGGGCGGAGCGAAGGAGCGATGGACCAATGAGAAGCGAGCGCGGGAAGGACGGAAGTGGAAGCGCCGGAAGTGCGTGCGGCGCGCCGGAAGTGAGGGAGCAGCGCGGGGAAATGGCGGCGGCTGAGGCGGCGATGGCGGCGCGGGAGGAGCCGCCGGGAGCGAGAACGGGAGCGGGAACGGGAGCGGGAACGGGAGCGGGGCCCGGCCCGGAACAGCAGCAGCCGGGAGCCATGGAGGAACCGGGAGCGATGGAGGGAGCGGGGCCGGCGCGGGAAGCGGGGCCCGCAGCGGCGGCGGATCCCGGAGCGGGGCCGGGCCCGGAGCGGCCCGAGCTGTGCTTTGTGAGTGCGGGGCTGGGCCTCGTGTCACCTCCTGTCCCCTCCTGTCACCCCCTGTCACCCCCTGTCACCCCCTGTTCCTCTCTGTCCCCATTGTCAGCTCTTGCCCCTTCCTGTCACCCCCTGTCCCCTCCTGTCACATTTTGTCACCTCCTGTCCATTCCTGTCCCCTCTTGCCACTCCCTGTCACCTCCTGTCACCTCCTGATCCCTTTTGTCACCTCTTGTCCATTCCTGTCCCTTCCTGTCACATTTTGTCACCCCCTGTCCCCTCCTGTCCAGCTCTATCACTTCTTGTCACCCCCTTTTCCCTTCCTGTCACAATTTGTTTCCTCCTGAGACGTTTTGTCCCCTCCTGTCCCCTCGTGTCACCCCCTGTTCCCTCCCGTCCCCTTCTGTCACCTCCTGTTAGCTCTTGTCACCCCTTGTCCCCTCCTATCCATTCCTGTCACCCCCCGTTCCCTTCTGCCTCCTCCTGTCACATTTTGTCACCTCCTGTCCCCATCCCTGTCCCATCCTTGTCCCCTCTGGTGTCCCTGTCCCCAACCCCTCCCCCAACCACATTTCTGTGTCCCTGTCCCCTCTTGTGTCCCCATGTCCCTGTCACCCCTGTCCCTGTCACCTCCTGCTGGTGCCCTGTGCCTCCCTCTGTGTCCCTGTCCCCTCTCATGTCCCCATGTCCCTGTCCCCATGTCCCTGTTCCTGTCCCTGTCCCCATTCTTGTCTCTGTGTCCCTGTCCTGTCTTGTGTCCCCATGTCCCTGTGCCACCCTGTCCTTGTCCCCTCTGTGTCCCTGTGTCCCTGTCCCCTCTTGTGTCCCCGTGTCTCCGTGCCACCCTGTCCCTGTCACCTCCTGCTGGTGCCCTGTGTCTCGCTCTGTGTCCCTGTCCCCTTCATGTCCCTGTCCCCTCAGTGTCCTTGTCCCCATCCCTGTCCCCTTCCTGTCCCCATCCCCATCCCTGTCCCCTTCATGTCCCTGTCCCCTCAGTGTCTTTGTCCCCATCCCTGTCACTGTCCCCTTTCTGTCCCTGTCCCCATGTCCCTCTCCAGGCCCTTTGTCCCCAGCATTTCCCACATCTGTGTCCCCCCTGTCCCCAGCCCTGTCCCTGTGTCCCTGTGTCACCCTGTCCCTGTCTCCCCAGGCTCTGTCACCTCCTGCTGGCACTCTGTGCCTCGCTCCTTGTCCCTGTCCCTTCCCTGTCCCCTCCCTGTCCCCTCCCTGTCCCCTCTCTGTCCCTGTCTCCTTCATTTCACTGTCCCCTCTGTGTCCCCTCCATGTCCCTGTTCCCTCTTTGTCCCTGTCCCCTCTGTATCTTTGTCCCCATCCCTGTCCCCTCTCTTTCTGTCCCTGTCCCCATCCCCATCCCTGTCCCCTCCATGTCCCTGTCCCCTCTCTGTCCTTGTCCCCATCCCTGTCCCTGTCCCCTCTCTCTCTGTCCCTGTCACCGCTGGCTTCTGTCCCATCCCCTCCCCCCATCCTCGTCCCTTTGTCCCTCTCTGTGTCCCTTCTGTGTCCCCTGTGTCCCCTCTGCTGTCCCTTGCTGCCCCCTGTGTCCCCCCTGTGTCCCATGAGCCCAGGAGGAAGTGCCCTGTGCTGTGTGTCCCCTGTCCCTGTCCCCATCCCTGTCCCCTGGCCCTGTCCCCTGTCCCTGTCCCCTCTGTCTCACTTTTTCTTGTCCCTGTCCCCTGTCCCCTGTCCATGTCCTTGTGTCCTCTGTCCCCTGTCCCTGTGTCCCTCCAGGAGGATGAGGAGGAGCTGTCCCCTGTCCCCAGAGTGTCCCCTGAGTGTCCCCATGTCCCCTCAGGAGAGGAAGGAGGACGTGTCCCCTCAGTGTCCCCTCAGTGTCCCCTCAGTGTCCCCTCAATGTCCCCTCAGGAGGAAGAGGAGGTGCAGCACGAGGCAGAGCCGTCCCTGTGTGTGTCCCCAATGTCTCTCAGTGTCCCCAATGTCCCCTCGATGTCCCCAATTGTACCCTCAGGAGAAAGAGGAGGTGGAAGATCTGTCCCTGTGTGTGTCCCCTGAGTGTCTCCTGTCCCCTCAATGTCCCCAGTTGTCCCCAATGCAGGAGGAAAAGGAGGTGCAGCACGAGGCAGAGCTGTCCCTGTGTGTGTCCCCAATGTCCCCTCAATGTCCCCTCAATGTCCCCCATGCAGGAGGAGGAGGAGGTGCAGCATGAGGAGGAGCTGCTCGGGAACCCCTCAATGACCCAAATGTCCCCAATTGTCCCCAATGGAGGAGGAAGAGGAGGTCCAACATGAGGGAGAGCTCTTCAGGAACCTCTCAATGACCCAATTGTCCCCTCAATGTCCCCAACGACCCCAATGTCCTCTCAATGACCCAATTGTCCCCCATGCAGGAGGAAGAGGAGGTGCAGCACGAGGAAGAGCTGTCCCTGTGTGTGTCCCCAACGTCCCCTCAATGTCCCCAGTGCAGGAGGAGGAGGAGGTCCAACACGAGGAAGAGCTGCTCAGGAACCCCTCAATGTCCCCAATGTCCCTGACTGTCCCCAATGTCCCCCCAGGAGGAAGAGGAGGTGCAGCACGAGGAGGAGCTGTCCCCTCAATGTCCCCAATGTCCCTGAGTGTCCCCAATTGTCTCTCATTGTCCCCCATGCAGGAGGAGGAGGAGGTGCAGCACGAGGAGGAGCTGTCCCCTCAATGTCCCCAATGTCCCTGAGTGTCCCCAATTGTCTCTCATTGTCCCCCATGCAGGAGGAGGAGGAGGTGCAGCACAAGGAGGAGCTGTCCCCTCAATGTCCCCAATGTTTCTCAGTGTCCCCAATGTCCCCCATGCAGGAGGAGGAGGAGGTGCAGCACGAGGAGGAGCTGTCCCCTCAATGTCCCCAATGTCCCTGAGTGTCCCCAATTGTCTCTCATTGTCCCCCATGCAGGAGGAGGAGGAGGTGCAGCACGAGGAGGAGCTGTCCCCTCAATGTCCCCAGTGTCCCTGAGTGTCCCCAATTGTCTCTCATTGTCCCCCATGCAGGAGGAGGAGGAGGTGCAGCACGAGGAGGAGCTGTCCCCTCAATGTCCCCAATGTCCCTGAGTGTCCCCAATTGTCTCTCATTGTCCCCCATGCAGGAGGAGGAGGAGGTGCAGCACGAGGAGGAGCTGTCCCCTCAATGTCCCCAATGTTTCTCAGTGTCCCCAATGTCCCCCATGCAGGAGGAGGAGGAGGTGCAGCACGAGGAGGAGCTGTCCCCTCAATGTCCCCAATGTCCCTGAGTGTCCCCAATTGTCTCTCATTGTCCCCCATGCAGGAGGAGGAGGAGGTGCAGCACGAGGAGGAGCTGCTCCGGAACCCGTTCTCGGTGCGGGGGTGGCTCCGTTACGCGCAGGCCCGGCAGCGCGGGCCCCGCCCCCGCCTCAACCAGATCTACGAGAGAGCCCTGAGGGAGCTGCCCGGCAGGTACGGCACACCTGGGGGCACCTGGGGGGCATGGGCACACCTGGGCACACCTGAGAGCCCTGAGGGAGCTGCCCGGCAGGTACGGCACACCTGGGCACACCTGGGGGCACCTGGGGGGCATGGGCACACCTGGGCACACCTGAGAGCCCTGAGGGAGCTGCCCGGCAGGTACGGCACACCTGGGGGCACCTGGGGGCACCTGGGGGGCATGGGCACACCTGGGCACACCTGAGAGCCCTGAGGGAGCTGCCCAGCAGGTACGGGCACACCTGTGGGCACCTGGGCACACCTGGGGGGCATGGGCACACCTGGGCACACCTGGGGACACCTGAGAGCCCTGAGGGAGCTGTCCGGCAGGTACGGCACACCTGGGGGCACCTGGGCACACCTGAGAGCCCTGAGGGAGCTGCCCGGCAGGTACGGGGGGCATGGGATACACCCATTTACAAGCTGTGGTACCAGTACCTGTTTCAGGGATGTCGGGGCTGTCAGGGGTGCCAGTGACACTGATGACAGGTGTCACACCTGTGTCCCCAGGTACAAGCTGTGGTACCAGTACCTGCGGCAGGGGTGTCAGGTGTGACAGGTGTGACAGGTGTGTCCCCATTTCAGTTACAAGCTGTGGTACCAGTACCTGTATCAGGTGTGTCAGGTGTGTCAGTGACACTGGTGACAGGTGTGACAGGTGACAGGTGTGACAGGTGTGTCCCCATTTCAGTTACAAGCTGTGGTACCAGTACCTGCGGCAGGGGTGTCAGGTGTGTCAGTGACACTGGTGACAGGTGTCACACCTGTGTCACGCCTGTCGCACCTGTGTCACACCTGTGTCACTCCTGTGTCCCCAGTTACAAGCTGTGGTACCAGTACCTGCGGCAGGTGTGTCAGTGACACTGGTGACAGGTGTCACACCTGTGTCACACCTGTGTCACACCTGTGTCACACCTGTGTCACTCCTGTGTCCCCAGTTACAAGCTGTGGTACCAGTACCTGCGGCAGGGGTGTCAGTGACACTGGTGACAGGTGTCACACCTGTGTCACTCCTGTGTCACACCTGTGTCACACCTGTGTCACTCCTGTGTCCCCAGTTACAAGCTGTGGTACCAGTACCTGCGGCAGGGGTGTTAGTGACAGTGATGACAGGTGTCACACCTGTGTCACACCTGTGTCACACCTGTGTCACTCCTGTGTCCCCAGTTACAAGCTGTGGTACCAGTACCTGCGGCAGGTGTGTCAGTGACACTGGTGACAGGTGTCACACCTGTGTCACACCTGTGTCACACCTGTGTCACACCTGTGTCACTCCTGTGTCCCCAGTTACAAGCTGTGGTACCAGTACCTGCGGCAGGGGTGTTAGTGACAGTGATGACAGGTGTCACACCTGTGTCACACCTGTGTCACACCTGTGTCACTCCTGTGTCCCCAGTTACAAGCTGTGGTACCAGTACCTGCGGCAGGGGTGTTAGTGACAGTGATGACAGGTGTCACACCTGTGTCACACCTGTGTCACTCCTGTGTCCCCAGTTACAAGCTGTGGTACCAGTACCTGCGGCAGGTGTGTCAGTGACACTGGTGACAGGTGTCACACCTGTGTCACACCTGTGTCACACCTGTGTCACTCCTGTGTCCCCAGTTACAAGCTGTGGTACCAGTACCTGCGGCAGCGCCGGGCCCAGGTCAAAGGTCGCTGTCCCTCCGACCCCGCCTTCGAGGAGGCCAACGCCGTCCACGAGAGAGCGCTGGTGTTCATGCACAAGGTGAGACACCTGGGGACACACCTGGGGACATGGGGACACACCCGGGGACATCTAGGGACACCTGGGGACACCTGGGGACACACCTGGGGACACACCTGGGACACCTGGGGACACACCTGGGACACCTGGGGACATGGGGACACACCTGGGGACACACCTGGGGACACACCTGGGGACACCTGGGGGTGTGAGGGGCCAACGCCATCCATGAGAGAGCGCTGGTGTTCGTGCACAAGGTGACACACCTGGGGACACCTGGGGACACCTGGGGACATGGGGACACTTGGGGACATGGGGGGACACCTGGGGACACGCCTGGGACACCTGGGGACACCTGGGGGTGTGAGGGGCCAACGCCGTGCACGAGAGAGCGCTGGTGTTCATGCACAAGGTGACGGGGACACCTGGGGACATGGGGACATGAGGGGACAGCTGGGGATGTGGGGACACCTGGAACACCCAGAACCATGGGATAGCTGGGGGGACAGCTGGTGGGACACCTGGGGACATGGAGACACGGGACACAGGTGATGGGGACACAGAGGGAACATGGGGACACGGGGGACACAGGACGCGGGTGATGGGCACACAGGACATGGGGACACGGGGCAGGGAGGTGACAGGGACATAGAGGGGACGTGGGGGACAGGAATGGGACATGGGGACACAGAGGGGACATGGGGACATGGGGCACAGGGGACATGGGGCGCAGGTGACACGGGCTTTGGGGACACGGGGAGGGCACTGCCACCCTGGGGTGGCTCCAGCCCCTCCTGGACACCGGATCACAGCTGAGCAGGGCAGGGTCACTGCGGTCCACGGTGTCCCCAATGTCCCCCGGTGTCCCCAATGTCCCCAGTGTCCCCCAGTGTCCCCAATGTCCCCCAGCGTCCCCAGTGTCCCCTATGTCCCCAGATGCCGCGGATCTGGCTGGATTACTGCCAGTTCCTGTCTCCAATGTCCCCCAGTGTCCCCAATGTCCCTGATGTCCCCTGGCTGTCCGCTGGTGTCCCCAATGTCCCCATTGCTGTCCCCTGTGTCCCCAGATGCCGCGGATCTGGTTGGATTAATGCCAGTTCCTGGCCGAGCACGGCTGGGTCACTGTGTCCCCTATGATGTCCCCACTGATGTCCCCAGTGTCCCCGTTGGTGTCCCCAGATGCTGTGAATCCGGCTGGATTACTGCCAGTTCCTGTCCCCAATGTCCCCCAGTATTCCCAATGTCCCTGATGTCCCCAATGCCCTCCACTGTCCCCAATGTCCCCAGTGTCCCCAATGTCCCCATTGGTGTCCCCAGATGCCGCAGATGCGGCTGGATTACTGCCAGTTCCTGTCCCCATGTCCCTGATGTCCCCATTGTCCCCAATATCCCCAGTGTCCCCAATATCCCCAATGCCCCTCACTGTCTCCAATGCCCCCCAGTGTCCCCACTGATGTCCCCACTGTCCCCTGTGTCCCCAGATGCCGCGGATCTGGCTGGATTACTGCCAGTTCCTGGCCGAGCAGGGCCGGGTCACTGTGTCCCCACTGTCCCCAATGGTGTCCCCATTGATGTCCCCAGTGGTGTCCCCATTGATGTCCCCATGTCCCCAGTGTCCCTCGGCTGTCCTGTCCCCAATGCTGTCCCCGTTGGTGTCCCCAGATGCCGCGGATCTGGCTGGATTACTGCCAGTTCCTGGCCGAGCAGGGCCGCATCACGCGGACGCGCCGCACGTTTGACCGGGCGCTGCGGGCGCTGCCCATCACGCAGCACCGGCGCCTCTGGCCGCCCTACCTGAGCTTCGTGCGGCGCCACCCGCTGCCCGAGACCGCCGTGCGCGTCTTCAGGAGGTTCCTCAAGGTACGGCACACCTGGGCACACCTGGGCACACCTGGGTACAGCTGGGCACACCTGGGCACACCTGGGTACAGCTGGGCACTCACCTGGGCACACCTGGGCAGTCACACACACACACACACACACACACACACACACAGACACACCCGCTGCCCGAGACCGCCGTGCGCGTCTTCAGGAGGTTCCTCAAGGTATGGCACACCTGGGCACACCTGGGTACAGCTGGGCACTCACCTGGGCACACCTGGGCACACCTGGGCAATCACACACACACACACCTGAGCTTTGTGCGGTGCCACCCGCTGCCCGAGACCGCCGTGTGCGTCTTCAGGAGGTTCCTCAAGGTACGGCACACCTGGGCACACCTGGGCACACCTGGGTACAGCTGGGCACTCACCTGGGCACACCTGGGCACACCTGGGCACTCACACACACACACACACACACACACACCCTGCCTGAGACCGCCGTGCACATCTTCAGGAGGTTCCTCAAGGTATGGCACACCTGGGCGCACCTGGGCACTCACCTGGGCACACCTGGGCCATGGGGACACACCTGGGCGCTCACCTGGGCACACACACACACACGCCCCCTGCTGCCCGAGACCGCCGTGCGCATCTTCAGGAGGTTTCTGAAGGTACCTGGGCACACCTGGGCACTCACCTGGGACATGGGCACTCACCTGGGCACGCACACCTGGGCACACACACGCCCACTGCCCGAGAGCGCCATGCACGTGTTCAGATGGTTCCTCAAGGTACCCAGGCACACCTGGGCACACGTGTGGGAGTTCGGGTGACACAGGTGACACACAGGTGACACTCAGGTGACACAGGTGTCCCTCTGTCCCCAGCTGTGCCCCGAGGAGGCAGAGCAGTACGTGTCCTACCTGCGCTCCATGGGGGCTCAGATGGGGCTCAGGTGACACAGGTGACACTCAGGTGACACAGGTGACACACAGGTGACACACAGGTGACATTGCTGTCCCCAGCTGTGCCCCGAGGAGGCAGAGCAGTACGTGTCCTACCTGCGCTCCGTGGGGGCTCAGGTGACACAGGTGACACAGGTGGCACTCAGGTGACACAGGTGAGGTTCAGGTGACACACAGGTGTCCCTCTGTCCCCAGCTGTGCCCCGAGGAGGCAGAGCAGTACGTGTCCTACCTGCGCTCCGTGGGGGCTCAGATGGGGTTCAGGTGACACAGGTGACACTCAGGTGACACAGGTGACACACAGGTGACATTGCTGTCCCCAGCTGTGCCCCGAGGAGGCAGAGCAGTACGTGTCCTACCTGCGCTCTGTGGGGGCTCAGGTGACACAGGTGACACAGGTGACACTCAGGTGACACAGGTGACACTCAGGTGACACAGGTGTCCCTCTGTCCCCAGCTGTGCCCCGAGGAGGCAGAGCAGTACGTGTCCTACCTGCGCTCCGTGGGGGCTCAGGTGACACAGGTGACACTCAGGTGACACACAGGTGACATTGCTGTCCCCAGCTGTGCCCCGAGGAGGCAGAGCAGTACGTGTCCTACCTGCGCTCCGTGGGGGCTCAGATGGGGTTCAGGTGACACAGGTGACACTCAGGTGACACAGGTGACACACAGGTGACATTGCTGTCCCCAGCTGTGCCCCGAGGAGGCAGAGCAGTACGTGTCCTACCTGCGCTCCGTGGGGGCTCAGGTGACACAGGTGACACAGGTGACACTCAGGTGACACAGGTGACACACAGGTGACACTCAGGTGACACACAGGTGACATTGCTGTCCCCAGCTGTGCCCCGAGGAGGCAGAGCAGTACGTGTCCTACCTGCGCTCCGTGGGCCGCCTGGACGAGGCCGCGCAGGTTCTGGCCCGGCTGGTGAACGACGAGCGCTTCGTGTCCCGCCAGGGCAAGTCCAACTACCAGGTGGGCACCTGGGGGCACCTGGGGCACCTGGGGGCACCTGGGCACACGTGGGGTACCTTGGGGGGCACCTGGGGTACCTTGGGGGGCACCTGGGCACACCTGGGGGGGGGGGGCACAGTGCACCTGGGGTACCTGGGGGGGCACCTGGACACACCTGGGGGTACCTTGAGTACAGCTGGGGGGCACCTGGGGGTACCTGGAGGTATCTGGGCACACCTGGGGGGCACCTGGGGGTACCTGGGGGGCACCTGGGGGTACCTTGGGTACAGCTGAGGGGCACCTGGGGTACCTGGGGGGGCACTTGGGGGGTGCCTGGGGGCACCTGGGGTACCTGGGGTGCGCCTGGGGCTACATGAGGATACCTGGGTGCACCTGGGGAGGGCACAGGGTACCTGGGCACACCTGGGAACAGCTGGGGGTACCTGGGCACACCTGCGGGGGGGCACCTGGCTACATGGGCACACCTGGAGGTACCTGGGGGGGCACCTGGGGTACATAGGGGGGCACCTGGGGGTACCTGGGGGGGCACCTGGGAACAGATCGGGGTACCTGAGGGAGCACCTGGGGGTACCTGGGGGCATCTGGGGGTATCTGGGCACACCTGGGGGTACCTGGGCACGCCTGGGGGGGGGCACATGGGGGACAGCTGTGGGGATACCTGGGCACACCTGGGGGGCCACTGGGGGTACCTGTGGGGCATCTGGGGGTACCTGGGGGGTATCTGGGCACACCTGGGGTGGGCACAGGGCACCTGGAGGTACCTGGGGGGGGCATCTGGGGAGACCTGGGGGGGCATCTGGGGGTAGGGGGGAGTACCTAGGCACACCTGGGAGGCACCTGGGGGTACCTGGGGACAGGTGGGGGCACCTTGGGTACAGCTGGGGGGTGGCACAGGGCACCTGGGGACACCTGGGAACACCTGGGGACAGCCGAGAGCATCTGGGGGACACCAGGGGACACCTGTGGCAGGAGCTGTGTGAGCTGCTGGCCCAGCGCCCCGGGCTGGATTTGGGGTGGATTTGGGGCAGTTTTGGGGTTTTTCACGCCTGTTTCTCTCCCAGCTCTGGCAGGAGCTGTGCGAGCTGGATTTGGGGCAGTTTTAGGATAGATTTGGGGCAGTTTTAGGATAGATTTGGGGCAGTTTTGGTGTTTTTCACGCCTGTTTTCTCCAGCTCTGGCAGGAGCTGCGCAAGCTGGATTTGGGCTGTATTTAGGATGGATTTGGGGCGGTTTTGGGGCAGTTTTGGGGTTTCTCACACCCGTTTCTCTCCCAGCTCTGGCAGGAGCTGTGCGAGCTGGATTTGGGGCAGTTTTAGGATGGATTTGGGGCAGTTTTGGGGTTTCTCACACCCATTTTCTCCAACTCTGGCAGGAGCTCTGCGAGCTGCTGTCGCAGCACCCCGGGCAGTTTTGGGGCAGTTTTGGGGCAGTTTTGGGGCAGTTTTGGGGTTTCTCACACCTGTTTCTCTCCCAGCTCTGGCAGGAGCTGTGCGAGCTGGATTTGGGCTGTATTTAGGATGGATTTGGGGCAGTTTTAGGGTTTCTCACGCCCATTTTCTGTCAGTTATGGCAGGAGCTGTGCGAGCTGCTCTCCCAGCACCCCGCGCTGAATTTGGGGTGGATTTGGGGCAGTTTTGGGGCAGTTTTAGGGTGTATTTAGGATGGATTTAGGGTCAGTAATCCCATTTTTCCCCCCAGCTCTGGCAGGAGCTGTGCGAGCTCCTCTCCCAGCACCCCAGGCTGGATTTGGGGCAGTTTTGGGATGGATTTGGGGCAGTTTTAGGGTGGATTTGGGGCAGTTTTTGGGTGGGTTTAGGGTGGATTTAGGATCTCTAACCCCGTTTCTCTCCCAGCTCTGGCAGGAGCTGTGCGAGCTGGGTTTGGGCTGTATTTAGGATGGTTTTGGGGCGGTTTTGGGGTTTCTCACACCCATTTTCTGTCAGTTATGGCAGGAGCTGTGCGAGCTGCTCTCCCAGCACCCCGACCGCGTGCACTCGCTGGACGCCGGGGGCATCATCCGGGGGGGGCTCACGCGCTTCACCGACCAGCGGGGCCGGCTCTGGGGGGCGCTGGCCGACTGCTACGTGCGCTGCGGGCACCTGGAGAAGGTGGGTGACACACCTGGGGATACCTGGGATGGACTGACACACCTGGGGGGGGAGTGACACACCTGGGGGGGAGTGACACACCTGGGGGAGAGTGACACACCTGGGGGGGGAGTGACACACCTGGGACAGACTGACACACCTGGGGACACCTGGGATGGACTGACACACCTGGGGGGGGAGTGACACACCTGGGGAGAGTGACACACCTGCACAGACTGACACACCTGGGGGGCGCTGGCCGACTGCTACGTGCGCTGTGGGCACCTGGAGAAGGTGAGGGACACACCTGGGGACACCTGGGATGGACTGACACACCTGGGGGGGGAGTGACACACCTGGGACACCTGGGATGGACTGAGAGCCATTGAACAGACTGACACACCTGAGATGGACTGACACACCTGGGGGAGAGTGACACACCTGGGAGTGACACACCTGGGATGGACTGACACACCTGGACAGACTGACACACCTGGGACAGAGTGACACACCTGGACAGACTGACACACCTGGACAGACTGACAGCTATACGTCAGACTGACACAGCTGGGAGGGACTGACACACCTAGGACAGATTGACAGCCATAGGACAGACTGACACACCTGGGAGGGACTGGCACACCTGGGACAGACTGACACACCTGAGACACACTGACACACCTGGACAGACTGACACACCTGGATAGACTGACACAGCTGGGAGGGACTGACACACCTGGGGGGGAGTGACACAGCTGGACAGACTGACAGCCATAGGACAGACTGACACACCTGGACAGACTGACACACCTGTCCCCAGCTGCCATCCCGGTCCCTGTCCCCACCCAGCGCCACCACTGTCCCCATCCCCTGTCCCCAGTTTATCCCGGTTTATCCCGGTTTATCCCATTCCAGGCCCAGATGAGGCCGTGCAGACCCCAATCCCAGCCCCACTGACCCCATTTAACCTGCCTTATCCCAGTTTATCCCAGTTTATCCCGGTCTATCCCAGTTTATCCTAGTTTATCCCAGTCTATCCCAGTTTATCCCGGTTTATCCCAGTCCAGGCCCGGGATGTCCATGAGGAGGCAGCCCGGACCCCAATCCCAATATTTATCCCGTTTTTATCCCGTTCCAGGCCCGGGACGTGTACGAGGAGGCCGTGCAGACGGTGCTGACCCCGTTAACCCTTTAACCCTGATATTTATCCCGTTCCAGGCCCGGGATGTCTGTGATGAATCTGTGCACACAGTGATGAGCCCATTAACCCTTTAACCCCGTTTTTATCCCGTTCCAGGCCCGGGATGTCTACGAGGAGGCCGTGCAGACGGTGCTGACCCCGTTAACCCCTTTGACCCCGTTTTTATCCCGTTTTTATCCCGTTCCAGGCCCGGGATGTCTATGAGGAGGCCGTGCAGACGGTGCTGACCCCGTTAACCCCTTTGACCCCGTTTTTATCCCGTTTTTATCCCGTTCCAGGCCCGGGATGTGTACGAGGAGGCCGTGCAGACGGTGATGACGGTGCGGGATTTCACGCAGGTGTTCGACAGCTACGCGCGCTTCGAGGAGAGCGTGATCGCCGCGCTGCTGGACACGCAGGCGCAGCTGGGGCAGGGCCAGGACGGTGAGAGACGCCCCAAAAACGGGGAAAGCACCCCAAAAACGGGCAGGGAACCCCAAAAACGGGGAAAGCACCCCAAAAACGGGCAGGGAACCCCAAAAACGGGGAAAGCACCCCAAAAACAGGGAAAGCACCCCAAAAACGGGCTGGCACAGCTGGGGCAGGGGAAGAACGGTGAGAGACACCCCAAAAATGTGCAGGGAAACCCCAAAAACGGGGAAAGCACCCCAAAAACAGGGAAAGCACCCCAAAAACGGGCAGGCACAGCTGGGGCAGGGGAAGAACGGTGAGAGACACCCCAAAAATGTGCAGGGAAACCCCAAAAACGGGGAAAGCACCCCAAAAACAGGGAAAGCACCCCAAAAACGGGCAGGCACAGCTGGGGCAGGGGAAGAACGGTGAGAGACACCCCAAAAATGTGCAGGGAAACCCAAAAACGGGGAAAGCGCCCCAAAAATGGGGGAGAAACCCCAAAAAACGGGCAGGGACAGCTGGGTCGGGGCTAGGACGGTGAGAGGGACCCCAAAAACGGGGAAGGCACGCCAAAAACGGGCAGGGAACCCCAAAAACGGGGAAAGCACCCCAAAAACGGGCTGGCACAGCTGGGGCAGGGGAAGAACGGTGAGAGACACCCCAAAAATGTGCAGGGAAACCCAAAAACGGGGAAAGCGCCCCAAAAATGGGGGAGAAACCCCAAAAAACGGGCAGGGACAGCTGGGACAGGGCCAGGACGGTGAGAGGGACCCCAAAAACGGGGAGGGAACCCCAAAAAACAAGCAGAGAACCCCAAAGATGAGTAGGGAACCCCAAAAATGGGGGGGAACCCCAAAAATGGGGGGGAACCCCAAAAATGGGCCGGGACAGCTGGGGCAGGGCCAGGACGGTGAGAGGGACCCCAAAAATGTGCAAGGAAACCCAAAAACGGGGAAAGCGCCCCGAAAATGGGGGAGAAACCCCAAAAACGGGCAGGCACAGCTGGGGCAGGGGCAGGACGGTGAGAGGGACCCCAAAAATGGGGAAAGCACCCCAAAAACGGGGGAGAAACCCCAAAAATGGGGGAGAAACCCCACAACTGGGCAGGCACAGCTGGGACAGGGGCAGGGCCAGGATGGTGAGAAACACCCCAAAAATGGGGAGAAACCCCAAAAACGGGCAGGGAAACCTGAAAAATGGGCAGGGAACCCCAAAAACGGGGAAAGCACCCCAAAAATGGGCAGGCACAGCTGGGACAGGGCCAGGACGGTGAGGGGGACCCCAAAAATGGGGAGGGAACCCCAAAAACGGACAGGGCACCCCAAAAACAAGGGGGACCCCAAAACTGGGCAGGGCACCCTAAACCATGGGCAGGATGGTGCATCTGGGGCACCCCGAAAATGGGGGGGGACCCCAGAATTGCAGGGGGTGCCCCAAAACTGGACAGGGTACCCCAAACCTGGGCAGGGCATCCCAGAGCACGGCCAGCTGGTGGGTGCAAGGCACCCCAGAAACAGGGGGGACCCCAAAACTTCATGGGGGACCCCAAAACCAGGAGGGATCCCAAAACTGGGCTGGGTACCCCAAAACTGGGCGGGGCACCCCAAAAACGGGCAGGGCACCCCAATACTGCAAGGGGCACCCCTGTGCCCAGGGTGTCGCCGTGTCCCTGTCACCCCTGTCACCATGTGTCCCTGTGTCCCCTGACCCTGTGACCTTGTCTGACTCTGCGTCACCCTGTGTCACCCCTGTGACCCTGTGTCACCCTGTGTGACTCTGTGTCACCCTTTGTCACTGCTGTGTCACCCTGTGTCACCCTGTGTCACTCTGTGTCAGCCCTGTGTGACTCTGTGTCACCCTTTGTCACTGCTGTGTCACCCTGTGTCACCCTGTGTCACCCTTTGTCACTGCTGTGTCACCTTCTGTCACCCTGTGTCACTCTGTGTCACCCTGTGTCACCCCGTGTCACCTCTCTGTCCCCGTGTCCCTGCAGAGGAGGTGGAGCTGGAGCTGCGCCTGGCCCGATTCGAGCGCTGTGTCCGCGCTGTCCCTGTGTCCCCTGTCACTCTGTGACCCTGTCACTGCGTGTCCCCATGTCACCCTGTGTCACCCCGTGTCACCCTGTGTTACCCTGTGTCACCTCTCTGTCCCCGTGTCCCCGCAGAGGAGGTGGAGCTGGAGCTGCGCCTGGCCCGCTTCGAGCGGCTGATGTCGCGGCGGCCGCTGCTGCTGAACAGCGTGCTGCTGCGCCAGAACCCGCACAACGTGCACGAGTGGCACAAGAGGGTGGCCCTGCACCAGGGACAGCCCGACAAGGTCAGGGGACACCGGGGGACACCGGGGGACACGGGGGGACACTGGGGGGACACTGGGGGGGACGTGGGGGGTTTTGGGGTGCGTGGTTTGGGGGTTGGGTGGTGGCGTTACGGTGACTGTGCTGTGCCCTGGCTGTCCCTGTGTCTCCCCTGTCCCCTCATGTCCCGCTGAGTCCCCAATGTCCCCCCTTGTCCCCCATGTCCCCCATGTCCCCCATGTCCCCAATATCCCCCCAACCCCATTGTCCCCTGACTGTCCCCAATGTCCCCCATGTCCCACCGTGTCCACCATGTCCCCAATATCCCCCCATCACCATTGTCCCCTGACTGTCCCCAATGTCCCCCATGTCCCCCATGTCCCCAATATCCCCCCAACCCCATTGTCCCCTGACTGTCCCCAATGTCCCCCATGTCCCACCGTGTCCACCATGTCCCCAGTATCCCCCCATCCCCATTGTCCCCTGACTGTCCCCACTATTCCCTGGTGCCCCTGATGGCCCCAACATTCCCATGTCCCCATTGTCCCCGGGCTGTCCCCAATGTCCCCCATGTCGCCAATGTCCCCAGTATTCCCCCATCCCCAATGTTCCTCTGTGTCCCCCTTTGTCCCTAATGTTCCCAATGTCCCCTGGCTGTCCCCAGTCTCTCCAATGTCCTTCTGTGTCTCCAATGTCTCCCATGTCCCTCGCTGTCCCCAGTGTCCCCTGCTGTCCTCAATGTCCCCTGGTGTCCCTAGTGTCCCCTGCTATTCCCAGTGTTCCCATGGCCCCAATATCCCCTGGCTGTCCCCACTGTCCCCCGTGTCCCCAGTGTCCCCCATGTCCCTAATATCCCCATGTCCCCACTGTCCCCAATGTCCCCTGGCTGTCCCCAATATCCCCTGGCTGTCCCCACTGTCCCCCGTGTCCCCAGTGTCCCCCATGTCCTTAATATCCCCATGTCCCCACTGTCCCCAATGTCCCCTGGCTGTCCCCAGTGTCCCCTGGCTGTCCCCTGACTGTCCCCAATGTCCCCTGGCTGTCCCCACTGCCTCCTAGCTGTCCCCAATGTCCCCTGCTGTCCCCACTGCCTCCTGGCTGTCCCCTGACTGTCCCCAATGTCCCCTGGGTGTCCCCATGTCACCAATGTCCGTGTGTCCATCCCAGATCATCCAGATGTTCACGGAGGCCGTGCGCACCGTGGATCCCCAGCGCGCCCCTGACTGTCCCCAATGTCCCTTTGTCTCCTGACTGTCCCCAATGTCCCTGCTATCCCCATGTCCCCAATGTCCCCAATGTCCTCTGGCTGTCCCCTGGCTGTCCCCAGTGTCCCCAATGTCTGTGTGTCCATCCCAGATCATCCAGACGTTCACGGAGGCCGTGCGCACCGTGGATCCCCAGCGCGCCCCTGACTGTCCCCATGTCCCTTTGTTCCCTGACTGTCCCCAATGTCCCCATGTCCCTGCTATCCCCAATGTCCCCAGTGTCCCCAGTGTCCCCTGACTGTCCGTTTGTCCCTCTGTCTGTCCCAGATCATCCAGACGTTCACGGAGGCCGTGCGCACCGTGGATCCCCAGCGCGCCACCGGCCGCCCCCACGAGCTCTGGGTGGCGTTCGCGCGGTTCTACGAGGACAACGGGCAGCTGGACGACGTGAGCTGGGGCACCCCAAAATCTGCCTGGGACACCCCAAAATCCTGCCTGGGGGGCACCCCAAACCCACCTGGGACACCCCAAACCCTGCATGGGATCCCTGAACCCCGAGGGACACCCCCAAACCCACCTGGGACACCACAAACCTGGGGGCGCCCCCAAAGCCACCTGGGACCCCCAGATCCTTAGGGACACCCCCAAACCCACTTGGGACACCCCAAACCCGAGTGATGCCTCCAGATCTGCCTGGGGAGCCCCAGACCTGCCCCCTGCTGTCCCCACTGTCCCCTGGGTCCCCATGTCCCTGTCCCCAGTGTCCCCAGGCCAGGTCCATCCTGTCCCGGGCCACCTGGGTGCGGTTCCTGTCCCTGTCCCAGTGTCCCCAATGATGTCCCCATTGTCCCCAATGTCCCCAGGCCAGGTCCATCCTATCCCGGGCTACCCGGGTGCGGTTCCTGTCCCTGTCCCAGTGTCCCCAATGTCCCAATGATGTCCCCAGTGATGTCCCCAATGTCCCCATTGATGTCCCCAGGCCAGGTCCATCCTGTCCCGCGCCACCCGGGTGCGGTTCCTGTTGATGTCCCCAATGTCCCTGTGATGTCCCCGTTGTCCCCAATGTCCCCATTGATGTCCCCAGGCCAGGTCCATCCTGTCCCCAATGTCCCCAGTGTCCCTGTCACTGTCCCCAGGCCAGGTCCATCCTGTCCCGTGCCACCCGTGTCCGGTTCCTGTCCCTGTCCCAGTGTCCCCAGTGACATCCCCAGTGTCCCCAGTGATGTCCCCAGTGATGTCCCCAGTGATGTCCCCAATGTCCCCAGGCCAGGTCCATCCTGTCCCAGTGTCCCCATGTCCCCAGTGATGTCCCCAAAGTCCCAATGATGTCCCCAGGCCAGGTCCATCCTGTCCCTGTCCCCATTGTCTCCAATGTCCCCAGGCCAGGTCCATCCTGTCCCCAATGATGTCCCCAATGATGTCCCCAATAGTGTCCCCAGGCCAGGTCCATCCTGTCCCCAGTGTCCCTGTCACTGTCCCCAGGCCAGGTCCATCCTGTCCCGTGCCACCCGGATCCAGTTCCGTCAGGTTGAGGACCTCGGTTCCTGTCCCAGTGTCCCCATTGGTGTCCCCAATGTCCCAATGATGTCCCAATGATGTCCCCAATGTCCCCAGGCCAGGTCCATCCTGTCTCGCGCCACCCGGGTGCGGTTCCCATTGATGTCCCCAAGGTCCCTGATGTCCCCAATGTCCATGTCACTGTCCCCAGGCCAGGTCCATCCTGTCCCGTGCCACCCGTGTGCGGTTCCGTCGGGTCGAGGACCTCGGTTCCTGTCCCTGTCCCATGTCCCCATTGGTGTCCCCAGTGTCCCTGTGATGTCCCCAATGTCCCCAATGTGTCCCCAGGCCAGGTCCATCCTGTCCCGTGCCACCCGTGTGCGGTTCCGTCGGGTCAAGGACCTCGGTTCCTGTCCCTGTCCCATGTCCCCATTGGTGTCCCCAGTGTCCCTGTGATGTCCCCAATGTCCCCATTGATGTCCCCAGGCCAGGTCCATCCTGTCCCGTGCCACCCGTGTGCGGTTCCGTCGGGTCGAGGACCTCGGTTCCTGTCCCTGTCCCATGTCCCCATTGGTGTCCCCAGTGTCCCTGTGATGTCCCCAATGTCCCCAATGTGTCCCCAGGCCAGGTCCATCCTGTCCCGCGCCACCCGTGTGCGGTTCCGTCGGGTCGAGGACCTCGCCGCCGTCTGGTGCGAGTTCGGGGAGCTGGAGCTGCGGCACCAGCGGCACCAGGAGGCGCTCGCCGTGCTCAGGGTGAGGGGCACCCCGAAAATGGGGAACCCTGAAAACGGGGGGACCCCAAAAATGGGGCACCCCGAAAACGTGGGGACCCCAAAAGCGAGGAGCCCAAAAAACAGGGAACCCAAAAATGGGGGACCCCGAAAATGGGGAACCCGGAAAATGGGGGGACCCCAAAAATGGGGAACCCTGAAAACGGGGCACCCCTAAAACGTGGGGACCCCAAAAATGAGGAACCCTGAAAATGGGGGGACCCCAAAAACAAGGAGCCCAAAAAACAGGGAACCTAAAAATGGGGGACCCCGAAAATGGGGAACCCTGAAAATGGGGGGACCCCAAAAATGGGGGACCCCGAAAATGGGGAACCCTGAAAATGGGGGGACCCCAAAAACGAGGAGCCCAAAAATGGGAGACCCTGAAAATGGGGAACCCTGAAAATGAGGGGACCCCAAAAATAGGGAACCCAAAAAATGGAGCACCTTGAAAACATGGGGACCCCAAAAATGGGGAACCCAGAAAATGGGGGGACCCCAAAAATGGGGAACCCCAAAAATGGGGGACCCCGAAAATGGGGAACCCTGAAAATGGGGGGACCCCAAAAACGAGGAGCCCAAAAATGGGAGACCCCGAAAATGGGGAACCCTGAAAATGAGGGGACCCCAAAAATAGGGAACCCAAAAAATGGGGCACCTTGAAAACATGGGGACCCCAAAAATGGGGAACCCAGAAAATGGGGGGACCCCAAAAATGGGGAACCCCAAAAATGG
Source organism: Melozone crissalis (assembly GCF_028551555.1). Classification (NCBI taxonomy): domain Eukaryota; kingdom Metazoa; phylum Chordata; class Aves; order Passeriformes; family Passerellidae; genus Melozone; species Melozone crissalis. The sequence goes on from NW_026536185.1 coordinate 92,118, forward strand.
GGGACCCAGAAAATGGGGGGACCCCAAAAATGGGGGACCCAGAAAATGAGGAACCCAAAAAAATGGGCACCCCAAAAATGGGCACTGAAAACAGGAAACCCCAAAAATGGGAAACCCCAAAACAGGGGAACCCTGAAAATGGGGGGGACCCCAAAAATGGGGAACCCCAAAAACGGGGGCACCAAAAACAGGGCACCCTGAAAATGAGGAACCCTGGAAATGTGGGGACTGCAAAAATAGGGAACCTCAAAATGGGGGGACCCCAAAAATAGGGAACCCTGAAAATGGGCACCCCCAAAATGGGCACAAAAAAATGGGGAGCCCAAAATTGCGGGGGGGCCTAAAAATGGGGAACCCTGAAAATGGGGACCCCAAAAAATGGGGAACCCAAAAAACGGGCACCCAAAACGGGGGCACTAAACATGGGCACCCCGAAAATGGGCATCAAAAACAGGGAACTCCCAAAAACCGGGAGACCCCGAAAATGGAGGGACCCCAAAAACGGGGCACCCAAAAAATGGGCAACCCCAAAAATGGGTAACCCAAAAACCGGGCACCCCAAAAATGGGGGACCCCAAAACGGGCACCCCAAAATTGGGAACCCTGAAAATGGGCACCCCAAAAATAGGGCACTCCAAACATTTGCAACCTAAAAAATGGGGAACCCCAAAAATGGGCACCAAACACGGGGAACCCAGAAAACGGGCACCCCAAAAAATAGGGCACCCCAAAAATTTGGAACCCAGAAAACGGGGAACCCAAAAATGGGCACCCCAGAAATGGGCACCCCAAAAATGGGGAACCCGAAAATAGGGAACCCCAGAAATGGGGAACCCAAAAAAAAACCCCAGGCACCCTGAAAATGGGGAACCCAAAAATAGGACACCCCAAAAATGAGGCACCCCAAATAGCTGGAAACCCCAAAAACGGGGGGGCCCCAAAAAACGAGCACCCCGAAAATGGGGAACCCCAAAAACGGGGGACCCAAAAACTGGGCACCCCGAAAATGGGGAACCCCAAAAATGGGGGGACCCAAAAAGAAGGGCACCCCAAAAATAGGGCACCTTGAAAATGGGCCCCTTGGAAACAGCGGTACCAAAAATGGGCACCCCAAAAATGGGGCACCCCAAATGGCAGGAAAGCCATTTTCCCTGCCCCGTTTTTCTCTCTTTTTCACTGTTTTTTTTCCTTTTTTCCTCAATTTTCCCCCCATTTTTCCCTCTTCCCCCCCTTTTTCCCCGTTTTTCCTCTGTTTTTTCCCCTTTCTTCCTCAATTTTCCCCGTTTCCCCCCATTTTTCCCCATTCCCCCCAAATTTCCTCACTTCCCCCCATTTCCCCCCATTTCCCCCATCTTCACAATTTCCCCAATTCCCCAAATTTTCCCCATTCCCCCATTTTCATCATTCCTCCCATTTTCCCTCATTTCCCTCCCTTCCCCCCTTATTCCCCTTTTCCTTTTTTCTGCTCCTTTTTTCTCTCTTTTTTACTGTTTTTTCTCCTTTTTTCCTCAATTTTTCCCTTCTTCCCCCCAATTTCCCCTTTTTTTCCCCATTTTCTCTCTTTTCCCCCCTTTTCCCGTTTTTTCCTTTGTTTTTTCCCCTTTTTTCCTCAATTTTCCCCCATTTCCTCCCATTTCCCCATTTTCCCCCATTCCCCCCATTTTCCCCATTTTTCCTGATTTTCACAATTTTCCCCTTTTCCCCCTTCCCCCCCCCATTTTCTCCATTTTTCTCTTCTGTTTTTCCCCTTTTTCCCTCAATTTTCCCCCTTTTTCCCCATTTCCCCATCCCCCTCTTTTCCCCCATTTTCTCGCTTCCCCCCCTTGCTCCCTGTTTTTTCCTCTGTTTTTTCCGCTTTTTTCCTCAATTTTCCCCAATTTCCTCCCATTTTTTCCATTTCCCCATTTTTCCCCATTTTCCCCATTTTTCCTGATTTTCACAATTTTCTCCCTTTCCCCCTTTTTCCCCCCATTTCCCCCCCTTTCCCCCCCATTTTCACCATTTTTCTCTTCTGTTTTTTCCCCCTTTTCCCTCAATTCCCCCCCTTCTTCCCCCCAATTTCCCCTTTTTTTCCCCATTTTCTCGCTTCCCCCCCTTTTCCCCTGTTTTTTCCTCTGTTTTTTCCCCTTTTTTCCTCACTTTTCCCCCATTTCCTCCCATTTTTTCCGTTTTCCCCCATTTTCCCCATTCCCCCATTTTCACAATTTCCCCATTTTTCCCGTTTTTCCCCCAGAAAGCCACGGCCCTCCCCTCGCGCCGTGCCGAGTACTTCGACAGCTCGGAGCCGGTGCAGAACCGGCTCTACAAAAACCTGAGGGTGTGGGCGATGCTGGCAGACCTGGAGGAGAGCCTGGGCACCTTCCAGGTAGGCACACACCTGGGCACACACCTGGGCACCTTGGGGACATGGGGATACACCTGGGCACACCTGGGCACACCTGGGGACACACAGGGATGGGTGTGGGCGATGCTGGCAGAGCTGGAGGAGAGCCTGGGCACCCTCCAGGTGGGCACCTGTGGGCACCTGGGGCACCTGGGCACACACCTGGGCACACCTGGGTACACCTGGGGACATGGGCACACACCTGGGCACACACCTGGGTACATGGGGACACACCTGGGGACATGGGCACACACCTGGGGCACACACGGGTACACCTGGGGACATGGGCACACACCTGGGCACACCTGGGTACACCTGGGGACATGGGCACACACCTGGGCACACCTGGGGACATGGGCACACAGCTGGGCACACACCTGGGGACAGCTGGGGACATTGGGATGGGCTTGGGGACACCTGAGGGCACCTGGGAACAGCTGGGACACACCCGGGTTGATGTGGGGGGCACCTGGGGGGCACCTGGGGACATGGAGGTGGGCATGGGGGACGCCAGGCTGGGCGTGGGTGACACCTGGGTGGCCTCAGGGGACACCTGGGCACACCTGGGGTGTGGGGTTGGCGTGGGGACGTGGTGTGCCCATGCCCCCCGCTGTGCCCGGGGGTGCTGGGCGTGGCTGTGACCCTGCTGTCCCCTCTGTCCCCACCCTGTGTCCCCCTGTCCCTCTCTGTGTCCCCATCCCTGTCCTGTGTCCTCATGTTCCCTGTCCCATGTCCCCTCTCTCCCCATCCCTGTCCCCATCCCTGTCCCTGTCCCCTCTGTCCCTGTCCCTGTTCCCATGTACCCCTGGTGTCCCCCTGCTGTGCCCTGGTGTCCCTCTGTCCCCATGTCCCCATCCCTGTCCCCATACCCCCCTGGTGTCCCTGTCCCTGTCCCCTCCTGTCCCTGTCCCCTGGTGTCCCTGTCTCTGTCCCCTCTGTCCCTGTCCCCTGGTGTCCCCTGGTATCCCTGCCCCTGTCTCCTCCTGTCCCTGTCCTCTGCTGTCCCCATGTCCCTGTCCCCTGGTGTCCCCATGTCCCTGTCCCTGTCCCCTCCTGTCCGTATCCCCGTGTCCCCCTGCTGTCCCCTGCTGTCCCCTGCTGTCCCCTGCTGTCCCCAGTCCACCCGCAGTGTGTACGAGCGCATCCTGGACCTGCGCATCGCCACCCCCCAGATCGTCATCAACTACGCGCTGCTGCTGGAGGAGCACGGGCGCTTCGAGGACAGCTTCAAGGTGACAATGGGGACACTGGGGACACTGCAGGGACAGCTGGGGACAGCTGGGGACAGATAGGGACAGCCGGGGACAGCTGGGACAATGGGGGAGCTGGAGGAGCACGGGCGCTTCGAGGACAGCTTCAAGGTGACATGGGGACACTGGGGACAATGGGGACACTGCAGGGACAGCTGGGGACAGATAGGGACAGTGGGGCAGCTGGAGGAGCACGGCCGCTTCGACGACAGCTTCAAGGTGACAATGGGGACACTGGGGACACTGCAGGGACAGCCAGGGACAGATGGGGACAGATGGGGACAGATGGGGACAGATAGAGACAGCTGGGGACAGCCAGGGACAATGGAGGAGCTGGGACAGCTGGAGGAGCACGGGCGCTTCGAGGACAGCTTCAAGGTGACAATGGGGACACTGGGGACATTGGGGACACTGCAGGGACAGCTGGGACACTGCAGGGACAGCTGGGGACAGCTGGGGACAGATAGGGACAGCTGGGACAATGGGGGAGCTGGGGGAGCACGGCCGCTTCGAGGACAGCTTCAAGGTGACATGGGGACACTGCAGGGACAGCCCAGCACAGCAGGGGGATGGGGACACCCAGAGAGGTTGGGGACGCCCAGAGGGGTTGGGGACACCCTGTGGCTGGAGGGGTTGGGTGGGACACCCCAGGAGGGAGTTGGGGACACCGCAGTGACCCTGTGCCTCACGAGGGTGTCCCCATGGGCACACGGGTGGGACATTGCTCTGTGTGGTGGTGGCACCGTGTCCCCAATGTCCCCATGTCCCCATGTCAGCACAGATGTACAAGTGTGGCATCGTGCTGTTCCGGTGGCGGCACCATATCCGTGTGTCCCCATGCTGATGTCCCCAGTGTCCCCAGTGTTCCCACAGGCCTGTGAGCGCGGCATCGCTGGTGACACCATGTCACCATGCTGTTCTGCTGGTGACACCGTGTCCCCATGCTGATGTCCCCAGTGTCCCCAATGTTCCCGCAGGCCTGTGAGCGCGGCATCGCTGGTGACACCATGTCACCATGCTGTTCCGCTGGTGACACTGTGTCCCCATGCTGATGTCCCCAGTGTCCCCAATGTTCCCGCAGGCCTGTGAGCGCGGCATCGCGCTGTTCCACTGGTGTCACCGTGTCTCCAATGTCCCCAATGTCCCCATGTCCCCGCAGGCGTACGAGCGCGGCATCGCGCTGTTCCGCTGGTGACACCGTGTCCCCAATGTCCCCATGCTGATGTCCCCAATGTCCCCAATGTCCCCGCAGGCGTACGAGCGCGGCATCGCGCTGTTCCGCTGGCCGCACGTCGGGGACCTGTGGCACTGCCATGTCACTGTCCCCAATGTCCCCAATGTCCCCGCAGGCCTACGAGCGCGGCATCGCGCTGTTCCGCTGGCCGCACGTCGGGGACCTGTGGCACTGCCGTGTCACTGTCCCCAATGTCCCCAATGTCCCCGCAGGCCTACGAGCGCGGCATCGCGCTGTTCCGCTGGCCGCACGTCGGGGACCTGTGGCACTGCCATGTCACTGTCCCCAATGTCCCCAATGTCCCCGCAGGCCTACGAGCGCGGCATCGCGCTGTTCCGCTGGCCGCACGTCGGGGACCTGTGGCTCACGTACCTGTCCAAGTTCGTGGCCCGGTACGGCGGCCGCAAGCTGGAGCGTGCCCGGGACCTCTTCGAGCAGGCGCTGGACGGGTGCCCCCCCCAGCACGCCAAGAGTAGGGACGGGGGACATGGCGGGGGGGCAGTGGGGACACTGGGGACATGGGGGGCAGTGGGGACATCGGGGACATGGGGGGCAGTGGGGACATAGAGAGATATGGGGGCACTGGGGGCATGGGGGGATATGGGGACATGGGCGGCAGTGGGGGGCATTGGGGATGGGGGACATTGGGGTTGTTGGGGGCAGTGGGGACAGGGGAGGGCACTGGTGACATGGGGGGCACTGGGGGCATTGGGGACATGGAGGGGAGTGGGGACATTGGAGGATATGGGGACATGGGGGGCAGTGGGGGGCATTGGGGACATTGGGGATACTGGGGGCATTGGGGTCAGGGGAGGGCACTGGGGACATCGGGGACGGGGGGCATCGGGGGACATGGGGGGCATTGGGGACATGGAGGGGAGTGGGGACATTGGGGATGTTGGGGGCACTGGGGGGCATTGGGGACATTGGTGACAGGGGTGTCATCGGGGACATTGGGGGATATGGTGACATGGGGGGCAGTGGGGGGCACTGGGGGCATTGGGGACATGCGGGGAGTGGGGACATTGGGGGATATGGGGACATGGGGGGCAGTGGGGGACATTGGGGATGGGGGACATTGGGGTTGCTGGGGGCACTGGGGACAGGGGAGGGCACTGGGGACATCGGGAACATGGGGGGCATCGGGGGCATTGGGAACATGGAGGGGAGGGGGGACATTTGGGATGGGGGGACATGCAGAGCAGAGGGGACATCAAGGGGCAGTGGGTACAGGGGTGGCATTGGGGCATATGGGGACATGGGGGGAGTGGGGATATTGGAGGGGGACATTGGGGGGAGACATTGGGGGATATGGGGGCACTGGGGGCATTTGGGACAGGGGAGGGCACTGGGGACATCAGGGACAATGGGGGGCATCAGGGACATGGGGGGCAGTTGGGACATTGGGGGCATTGGGGTCATTGGGGACATGGGGGGCACTGGGGACATTGGGGACAATGGGGGGCATCAGGGACATGGGGGGCATTGGGGACATGGGGGGCATTGGGGACGGTGGGGTTGTTGGGGGCATTTGGGACATTGGGGGCATTGGGGACATGGCAGGTATTCCTGTCCCTGTCCCTGTCTCTTCACTGTCCCTTGTCCCTGTTCCTCTCCTTCACCCCGTCCCCTCACCCTGTCCCTGTCCCCTGTCTCTGTCCCTGACTGTCCCCTCCCTGTCCCTATGTCCCTGTCCCTGTCCCCTCCCTGTCCCCTGTACCTGTCCCTGTCCTTGTCCCCTGTCCCCGTCCCCTCCTTCCCTGTCCCCATCCCTGTCCCTCTGTCCCTGTCCCTATCCTCTGTCTGTCCCTGTGTCCCCATGTCCCTGTCCTTGTCTCCTCCTGTCCCTCTGTCCCTGTCCCCCGTCCCCTATCCCTGTCCCCCTGTGTCCCCCTGTCCCTGTCTCCTCATGTCCCCTTGTCCCTGTCCCTGTCTGTCCGTGTGTCCCTGTCCCTGTCTATCCCCTCCCTGTCCCCTGTCCCCTTCTGTCCCTGTCCCTGTCCCCTGTACCCTTCCCTGTCTCTCCCTGTCTGTCCCTGTCCTTGTCCCCTCCTTCCCTGTCCCCATCCCTGTCCCTGTCCCTGTCCGTCCCTTCTGTCTCCCTGTCTGTCCCCGTGTGTCCCCATGTTCCCCGTCCCCTCCTTCCCTGTCCCTCTGTCCCTGTCTGTCCGTGTGTCCCTGTCCCTGTCTCCTCCTGTCCCCTATCCTTGTCTCTGGCTGTCCCCATGTCCCTGTTCCTCCCTGTCCCTCCCTGTCCCCTCACTGTCCCCTCCCTGTCCCTCCCTGTCCCCTCCCTGTCCCTGTCCCCATTCCTCTCTCTGTCTGTCCCTTTGTCCCCTGTCTGTCCCTCTGTCCCTGTCTCCTCTTTCCCTGTCTGTCCCTGTCCTTGTCCCCTGTCCCTGTCCCCTCCTTCTCTGTCCCCTGTCCCTGTCCCTCTGTCCTTGTCCCTGTCTGTCCCCTCCTTGTCCCCATGTCCCTGTCTGCCCGTGTCCCTGTCCCCTCCTTCCCTGTCCCCATCCCTGTCCCCATGTCCCTGTCCTCTGTCTGTCCCTGTCCTTGTCCCCTGTCCCTGTCCCCTCCTTCTCTGTCCCCTGTCCCTGTCCCTCTGTCCTTGTCCCTGTCTGTCCCCTCCTTGTCCCCATGTCCCTGTCCCGTGTCCCTGTCCCCTCCTTCCCTGTCCCCATCCCTGTCCCCATGTCCCTGTCCTCTGTCTGTCCCTGTCCCCATTCCTGTCTCTGTCACTTTGTCCCTTGTCTGTCCCCTGTCCCCTGTCCCTGTCCCCTGACCCTGTCTGTCCGTCTGTCCGTGCCCCAGCCATCTACCTGCTGTACGCCCGCCTGGAGGAGCAGTTTGGGCTGGCGCGGCGCGCCATGGCCGTGTACGAGCGGGGCACGCGGGCGGTGCCACCCGAGCAGCAGCGCGACATGTTCCACATCTACATCCGGCGGGCAGCCGAGCTCTTCGGGGTCACCCACACGCGCCCCATCTACCAGCGAGCCATCGAGGTGGGCACCTGGGCACACCTGGGGCACCTGGGCACACCTGGGCATGCCTGGGCTCACCCACAGCTGTGGGGACAGGTGGACACGGGTGGGCACAGATGGAATGGGTGGGCACAGGGGGTGCAGGTGGGTAGAAAGGGACACAGCTGGGCACAGGTGGGTACACGGGCACACAGGTAGGCACAGCTGGGCACAGGAGGGTACAGATGGGCACAGGTGGGCACAGTTGGTCGCAAGTGGCACAGGTGGGCTCTGGGGACACAGGTGGGCACTGGAGGGTACAGGTGGACACAGGTGTGCACAGCTGGGTACAGGTGGGCACAGGTGGTGCCAGGTGTCACAGGTGGGCACTGGGGTCCCAGCTGGTGCCAGGTGGTCCCAGGTGTCCCAGGTGGGCACTGGGGGGCAGAGGTGGACACAGGTGCGTACAGCTGGTCCCAGGTGGCACAGGTGGCGCTGGGGACACAGGTGGGCACCGGGAGGCACAGCTGGGCACAGGTGGTCACAGGTGGGCACTGGGGTTCCAGCTGGTGCCAGGTGTCCCAGTTGTCCCAGGTGTCCCAGCGGCACCGTCCCTGTCCCCAGGGTGTCCCACGTGGGCACCGGGTGGCACAGCCGGTGCCAGGTGTGCCAGGTGTGCCAGTGCCCCCGTCGCTGTCGCAGGTGCTGGGTGACGATGCCGCGCGGGAGCTGTGCCTGCGCTTCGCCGACATGGAGTGCAAGCTGGGCGAGGTGGATCGGGCGCGCGCCATCTACACCTACTGCTCGCAGATCTGCGACCCCAGGGTGAGACTGGGATATACTGGGATGGACTGGGATGGGCTGGGGACACTGGGGATACTCACTGCTCCCAGATCTGCGACCCCAGGGTGAGACTGGGGGGACTGGGATGGACTGGTATGGACTGGGATGGGCTGGGGACACTGGGGACACTCACTGCTCGCAGATCTGCGACCCCAGGGTGAGACTGGGGGGACTGGGATGGACTGGGATGGACTGGGATGGGCTGGGGACACTGGGGACACTCACTGCTCCCAGATCTGCGACCCCAGGGTGAGACTGGGGGGACTGGGATGGACTGGGATGGGCTGGGGACACTGGGGACACTCACTGCTCCCAGATCTGCGACCCCAGGGTGAGACTGGGGGGACTGGGATGGACTGGGATGGACTGGGATGGACTGGGATGGGCTGGGGACACTGGGGACACTGGGGACACTCACTGCTCGCAGATCTGCGACCCCAGGGTGAGACTGGGGTACTGGGGATACTGGAAGGGACTGGGATGGACTGGGGATACTGAGATATACTGGGATGGGCTGGGATACACTGGGAACGCTGGGGACACCCACTGCTTGCAGATACGTAACCGACAGGTGAGAATGGGGGTACTGGGATATACTGGGGATACTGGGAGGGACTGGGGACACTGGGGACACTCACTGCTCCCAGATCTGCGGGCCTTGGCTGAGGTGGCTCCTGGCCAGGAGTGTCCCCAGACTGTCCCTGCGCTGTCCCCATGTCTGTCTGTCCGTCTGTCCCAGATCACGGGCAGTTTCTGTCAGCAGTTTGAGATGTGACCATGTCTGTCTGTCTGTGTGTCTGTCCATCCCAGATCACGGGCAGTTTCTGGCAGATGTGGAAGGAGTTTGAGATACTGACGATGTCTGTCTGTCTGTCTGTCCCAGATCACGGGCAGTTTCTGGCAGGAGATGCTGATGTCCGTGTGTCTGTCTGTCTGTCTGTCTGTCAGATCACGGGCAGTTTCTGGCAGGAGATGCTGATGTCCGTGTGTCTGTCTGTCTGTCAGATCATGGGCAGTTTCTGGCAGCAGTTTGAGATGCTGATGGTGTCTGTCTGTCTGTCTGTCTGTCTGTCCGTCCCAGATCACGGGCAGTTTCTGGCAGACGTGGAAGGAGTTTGAGATGCTGACGGTGTCTGTCTGTCTGTCTGTCTGTCTGTCCGTCCCAGATCACGGGCAGTTTCTGGCAGCAGTTTGAGATGCTGATGGTGTCTGTCTGTCTGTCTGTCTGTGTGTCCGTCTGTCAGATCACGGGCAGTTTCTGGCAGACGTGGAAGGAGTTTGAGATCCGCCATGGCAATGAGGACACCATCCGGGAGATGCTGCGGATCAAGCGCAGCGTCCAGGCCACCTACAACACCCAGGTGAACTTCATGGCCTCGCAGATGCTCAAGGTGTCGGGCAGCGCCACGGGCACAGGTACGGGAATGCCAGGGCATGGGGGCACAGGTGTGGCACTGCCAGGGCATGGGGGCACAGGTACGGGAATGCCAGGGCATGGGGGCACAGGTACGGGAATGCCAGGGGGCACGGGGGGCACAGGTACGGGAATGCCAGGGCATGGGGGCACAGGTGTGGCACTGCCAGGGCATGGGGGCACAGGTACGGGAATGCCAGGGGGCACGGGGAGCACAGGTACGGGAATGCCAGGGCATGGGGGCACAGGTGTGGCACTGCCAGGGCATGGGGGCACAGGTATGGGAATGCCAGGGGGCACGGGGGGCACAGGTACGGGAATGCCAGGGCATGGGGGCACAGGTGTGGCACTGCCAGGGCATGGGGAGGGCATAGGTACGGGAATGCCAGGGCATGCGGGGCACAGGTGTGGCACTGCCAGGGGGCACAGGTGTGGCACTGCCAGGGCATGGGGGCACAGGTACAGGAATGCCAGGGGGCACAGGTGTGGCACTGCCAGGGCATGGGGGACACAGGTACAGGAATGCCAGGGGGCACGGGTACAGGAATGCCAGGGCATGGGGGCACAGGTACGGGAATGCCAGGGGGCACGGGTACAGGAATGCCAGGGCATGGGGGCACAGGTACGGGAATGCCAGGGGGCACGGGTATGGGAATGCCAGGGCATGGGGGGCACAGGTACGGAAATGCCAGGGGGCACGGGTACAGGAATGCCAGGGCATGGGGGGCACAGGTATGGAAATGCCAGGGGGCACAGGTGTGGCACTGCCGGGGCATGGAGGGCACAGGTACAGAAATTCCAGGGCATGGGGGGTGCAGGTGTGGCACCACAGGGGGAACAGGTGATGGGAATGGGGAGGGCACAGGTATAGCACCACAGGGGCACATAGGGGGGCACAGGTGAGGGTATAGGTATGTCACTGGCGGGCACAGGTATGGCACTGCCAGGGCATGGGGAGGGTACAGGTACAGCACAGGTGTTGCAGCAGGGCATAGAGAGGGTACAGGTGAGAGGGGCACAGGGGAGGGTACAGGTGAGAGGGGCATAGAGAGGGTACAGGTGAGAGGGGCACAGGGGAGGGCACAGGTGAGAGGGGCACAGGGGAGGGTACAGGTGAGAGGGGCACAGGGGAGGGCACAGGTGAGAAGGGCACAGGGGAGGGCACAGGTGAGAGGGGCACAGAGAGGGTACAGGTGAGAAGGGCACAGGGGAGGGTACAGGTGAGAAGGGCACAGGGGAGGGTACAGGTGAGAAGGGCACAGGGGAGGGTACAGGTGAGAGGGGCACAGAGAGGGTACAGGTGAGAGGGGCATAGAGAGGGTACAGGTGAGAGGGGCACAGGGGAGGGCACAGGTGAGAGGGGCACAGAGAGGGTACAGGTGAGAGGGGCACAGGGGAGGGCACAGGTGAGGGGTAGAGGTGTGGCACCAGGGGAGCATGGGGAGGACACAGGGAGGGTACAGGTATGGCACAGGTATGGCACTGTGAGGGGCACTGGGGGGACACGGGGGGTCCTGAGGGGGATCTCAGGAGCCATGGGGGGGTCTCAGTGGGGTCCTGGGGGTCCATGGGGGGTCCTGGGGGAGCAGTGGGGGGGGGATCCATGGGGGGGTCCCGAGCCCCCCTGAGACTGTCCCCACATCCCGCAGTGTCAGACCTGCCCCGGGTGGTGTGGGGGGATCTGGGGGGGGTACCGGGTGTCGATGGGGATCCATGGGGGGGTCCCGAGCCCCCCTGACCCCCCCCCCCCTCCCCGCAGTGTCAGACCTGGCCCGGGGCAGAGCGGCCTGGACGAGATGAAGCTGCTGGAGCAGCGCGCGGAGGCGCTGGCAGCCGAGGCACAGCGGGACACGCCCCGCCCCGCCCAGCAGGTGCTGTTCGTCAGGTGAGACACGCCCACTGCCATGGACACACCCACTGACACACCCACTGACACACCCAGCTAACCCTGACACACCCAGACCCGCCCAGCAGGTGCTGTTCGTCAGGTGAGACACGCCCACTGACACACCCACATAACTCTGACACACCCACTGACACACCCACCTAACCCTGACACACCCACTGACACACCCAGCTAACCCTGACACACCCATTTACACACCCACTGACACACCCAGCTAACCCTGACACACCCACTGACACACCCACTGACACACCCTGCTCTGCCCAGCAGGTGCTGTTCGTCAGGTGAGACACACCCTATACTGACACGCCCACTGACACACCCACCCCTCATAGCCACCCCCACTGACACACCCTACCACGCCCATTTCACACAGCCACGCCCTCCTCCGAGTTCGCTGTGTGCTGATTTGGGGTCTCTGTTTCTGATCTGGGTCCCTGGGTGACTTTGGGGTCCAGTGCTGATTTTTGGCTGTCTCTGTTCTCTCTCTCTGTCTCTG
>NW_026536186.1:0-120719 GCF_028551555.1 Melozone crissalis
GAACAAGCAGCTTCTTCGTCTCCGGCAGCCGGAGAGAGCGGTAACTTCGCAAAGGTGATAAAACAAGCTGTACAACACAGCGATTGTGTGCGCAGCTTGCCAACTGAGAGAAAACAGTACCAGACCACTCCTCCTGCCTTTTCTATTCACATGAACATTCGATTGCAAGCTGTTTTGGACAACTTTCTTTCTCTTCTTGCAAAACACTCGGCAGACCTCCGTGCAGTCTCTAGAACACGATGGGAGATGTTTTCTGTGCTGGCAAAGTTTCTCCTTGCCAGACAGAGTGGAAAAGCTTTTTGCTAAGATGTAGACGAGAAGAGAGGCTAAAGACGAAGGTACGGTGCTCTGCAGAGCTAAGCACCGCTCCCGGACGTCTTTCGGCAGAAGGCGCACACCGCAGAGCACTGTGAGCGGCAGAATCGTCTTTGCGCGAAGAATCAGCTTCTTCGTCTCCGGGAGCCGGAGAGAGCGGCAACTTGGCAAAGGTGATGAAACAAGCTGTACAACACTGCGATTGTGTGCGCAGCTTGCCAACTGAGAGAAAACAGTACCTGACCACTCTCCTGCCTTTTCTATTCACATGAACATTCGATTGCAAGCTGTTTGGACAACTTTCTTTCTCTTCTTGCAAAACACTCGGCAGACCTGCGTGCAGCCTCTAGAACACGATGGGAGATGTTTTCTGTGCTGGCACAGTTTGTCCTTGCCAGACAGAGTGGAAAAGCTTTTTGCTAAGATGTAGACGAGAAGCGTGGCTAAAGAAGCACGTATGGTACTCTGCAGAGCTAAGCATCTGCCTCCCGGACTTCTTTCGGCAGAAGGCGCACACCGCAGAGCACAGTGAGCGGCAGAATCGTCTTTGCGCGAAGAATCAGCTTCTTCGTCTCCGGGAGCCGGAGAGAGCGGCAACTTTGCAAAGGTGATGAAACAAGCTGTACAACACTGCGATTGTGTGAGCAGCTTGCCAAGTGAGAGAAAACAGTACCTGGCCATTCTCCTGCCTTCTCTATTCACATGAACATTCGATTGCAAGCTGTTTTGGACAACTTTCCTTCTCTTCTTGCAAAACACTCGGCAGACCTCCGTGCAGCCTCTAGACACGATGGGAGATGTTTTCTGTGCTGGCACAGTTTCTCCTTGCCAGACAGAGTGGAAAAGCTTTTTGCTAAGATGTAGACGAGAAGAGAGGTTAAAGAAGCAGGTATGGTGCTCTGCAGAGCTAAGCACCGCTCCCGGACGTCTTTCGGCAGAAGGCGCACACCGCAGAGCACTGTGAGCGGCAGAATCGTCTTTGCGCGAAGAATCAGCTTCTTCGTCTCCGGCAGCCGAGAGAGCGGCAACTTTGCAAAGGTGATGAAACAAGCTGTACAACACTGCGATTGTGTGAGCAGCTTGCCAACTGAGAGAAAACAGTACCTGACCACTCTCCTGCCTTTTCTATTCACATGAACATTCGATTTGCAAGCTGTTTTGGACAACTTTTCTTCTCTTCTTGCAAAACACTCGGCAGACCTCCGTCCAGCTCTAGAACACGATGGGAGATGTTTTCTGTGCTGGCACAGTTTCTCCTTGCAGACAGAGTGGAAAAGCTTTTTGCTAAGATGTAGACGAGAAGAGAGGCTAAAGAAGCAGGTATGGTGCTCTGCAGAGCTAAGCACCGCTCCCGGACGTCTTTCGGCAGAAGGCGCACTACCGCAGAGCACTGTGAGCGGCAGAATCGTCTTTGCGCGAACAAGCAGCTTCTTCGTCTCCGGCGAGCCGGAGAGAGCGGTAACTTCGCAAAGGTGATAAAACAAGCTGTACAACACAGCGATTGTGTGCGCAGCTTGCCAACTGAGAGAAAACAGTACCTGACCACTCTCCTGCTTTTCTATTCACATGAACATTCGATTGGAAGCTGTTTTGGACAACTTTCTTTCTCTTCTTGCAAAACACTCGGCAGACCTGCGTGCAGCCTCTAGAACACGATGGGAGATGTTTTCTGTGCTGGCAAAGTTTGTCCTTGCCAGACAGAGTGGAAAAGCTTTTTGCTAAGATGTAGACGAGAAGCGTGGCTAAAGAAGCACGTATGGTACTCTGCAGAGCTAAGCATCGCTCCCCGGACTTCTTTCGCAGAAGGCGCACACCGCAGAGCACAGTGAGCGGCAGAATCGTCTTTGCGCGAAGAATCAGCTTCTTTGTCTCCGGGAGCCGGAGAGAGCGGCAACTTTGCAAAGGTGATGAAACAAGCTGTACAACACTGCGATTGTGTGAGCAGCTTGCCAAGTGAGAGAAAACCTGTACCTGGCCATTCTCCTGCCTTCTCTATTCGCATGAACATTCGATTGCAAGCTGTTTTGGACAACTTTCCTTCTCTTCTTGCAAAACACTCTGGGCAGACCTCCGTGCAGCTCTAGAACACGATGGGAGATGTTTTCTGTGCTGCACAGTTTCTCCTTGCCAGACAGAGTGGAAAAGCTTTTTGCTAAGATGTAGACGAGAAGAGAGGTTAAAGAAGCACGTATGGTGCTCTGCAGAGCTAAGCACCGCTCCCGGACGTCTTTCGCAGAAGGCGCACACCGCAGAGCACTGTGAGCGGCAGAATCGTCTTTGCGCGAAGAATCAGGCTTCTTCGTCTCCGGGAGCCGGAGAGAGCGGCAACTTTGCAAAGGTGATGAAACAAGCTGTACAACACTGCGATTGTGTGAGCAGCTTGCCAACTGAGAGAAAACAGTACCTGACCACTCTCCTGCCTTTTCTATTCACATGACCATTCGATTGCAAGCTGTTTTGGACAACTTTTCTTCTCTTCTTGCAAAACACTCGGCAGACCTCCGTCCAGCCTCTAGAACACGATGGGAGATGTTTCTGTGCTGGCACAGTTTCTCCTTGCCAGACAGAGTGGAAAGAGCTTTTTGCTAAGATGTAGACGAGAAGAGAGGCTAAAGAAGCAGGTATGGTGCTCTGCAGAGCTAAGCACCGCTCCCGGGACGTCTTTCGGCAGAAGGCGCACACCGCAGAGCACTGTGAGCGGCAGAATCGTCTTTGCGCGAACAAGCAGCTTCTTCGTCTCCGGCAGCCGGAGAGAGCGGTAACTTCGCAAAGGTGATAAAACAAGCTGTACAACACAGCGATTGTGTGCGCAGCTTGCCAACTGAGAGAAAACAGTACCAGACCACTCTCCTGCCTTTTCTATCACATGAACATTCGATTGCAAGCTGTTTTGGACAACTTTCTTTCTCTTCTTGCAAAACACTCGGCAGACCTCCGTGCAGTCTCTAGAACACGATGGGAGATGTTTTCTGTGCTGGCAAAGTTTCTCCTTGCCAGACAGAGTGGAAAAGCTTTTTGCTAAGATGTAGACGAGAAGAGAGGCTAAAGACGAAGGTACGGTGCTCTGCAGAGCTAAGCACCGCTCCCGGACGTCTTTCGGCAGAAGGCGCACACCGCAGAGCACTGTGAGCGGCAGAATCGTCTTTGCGCGAAGAATCAGCTTCTTCGGTCTCCGGGAGCCGGAGAGAGCGGCAACTTGGCAAAGGTGATGAAACAAGCTGTACAACACTGCGATTGTGTGCGCAGCTTGCCAAGTGAGAGAAAACAGTACCTGACCACTCTCCTGCCTTTTCTATCCACATGAACATTCGGTTGCAAGCTGTTTTAGACAACTTTCTTCTCTTCTGCAAAACACTCGGCAGACCTCCGTGCAGCCTCTAGAACACGATGGGAGATGTTTTCTGTGCTGGCACAGTTTCTCCTTGCCAGACAGAGTGGAAAAGCTTTTTGCTAAGATGTAGACGAGAAGAGAGGCTAAAGACGAAGGTACGGTGCTCTGCAAAGCTAAGCACAGCTCCCGGGCCTCTTTCGGCAGAAGGCGCACACCCGCAGAGCACTGTGAGCGGCAGAATCGTCTTTGCGCGAAGAAGCAGCTTCTTCGTCTCCGGGAGCCGGAGAGAGCGGCAACTTCGCAAAGGTGATGAAACAAGCTGTACAACACTGCGATTGTGTGCGCAGCTTGCCAAGTGAGAGAAAACAGTACCTGACCACTCTCCTGCCTTTTCTATTCACATGAACATTCGATTGCAAGCTGTTTTGGACAACTTTCTTTCTCTTCTTGCAAAAACACTCGGCAGACCTCCGTGCAGCCTCTAGAACACGATGGGAGATGTTTTCTGTGCTGGCACAGTTTCTCCTTGCCAGACAGAGTGGAAAAAGCTTTTGCTAGATGTAGACGAGAAGCGTGGCTAAAGAAGCACGTATGGTACTCTGCAGAGCTAAGCATCGCTCCCGGACTTCTTTCGGCAGAAGGCGCACACCGCAGAGCACAGTGAGCGGCAGAATCGTCTTTGCGCGAAGAATCAGCTTCTTCGTCTCCGGGAGCCGGAGAGTGCGGCAACTTGGCAAAGGTGATGAAACAAGCTGTACAACACTGCGATTGTGTGAGCAGCTTGCCAAGTGAGAGAAAACAGTACCTGACCACTCTCCTGCCTTTTCTATTCACATGAACATTCGATTGCAAGCTGTTTTGGACAACTTTCCTTCTCTTCTTGCAAAACACTCGGCAGACCTCCGTGCAGCCTCTAGAACACGATGGGAGATGTTTTCTGTGCTGGCAAAGTTTCTCCTTGCCAGACAGAGTGGAAAAGCTTTTTGCGAGGATGTAGACGAGAAGAGAGGCTAAAGACGAAGGTACGGTGCTCTGCAGAGCTAAGCACCGCTCCCGGGCCTCTTTCGGCAGAAGGCGCACACCGCAGAGCACTGTGAGCGGCAGAATCGTCTTTGCGCGAAGAAGCAGCTTCTTCGTTCCCGGCAGCCGGAGAGAGCGGCAACTTCGCAAAGGTGATGAAACAAGCTGTACAACACTGCGATTGTGTGCGCAGCTTGCCAAGTGAGAGAAAACAGTACCTGACCACTCTCCTGCCTTTTCTATTCACATGAACATTCGATTGCAAGCTGTTTTGGACAACTTCTTTCTCTTCTTGCAAAACACTCGGCAGACCTCCGTGCAGCCTCTAGAACACGATGGGAGATGTTTTCTGTGCTGGCACAGTTTCTCCTTGCCAGACAGAGTGGAAAAGCTTTTTGCTAAGATATAGACGAGAAGAGAGGCTAAAGAAGCAGGTATGGTGCTCTGCAGAGCTAAGCACAGCTCCCGTGCCTCTTTCGGCAGAAGGCGCACACCGCAGAGCACTGTGAGCGGCAGAATCGTCTTTGCGCGAAGAAGCAGCTTCTTCGTCTCCGGGAGCCGGAGAGAGCGGCAACTTCGCAAAGGTGATGAAACAAGCTGTACAACACTGCGATTGTGTGCGCAGCTTGCCAAGTGAGAGAAAACAGTACCTGACCACTCTCCTGCCTTTTCTATTCACATGAACATTCGATTGGAAGCTGTTTGGACAACTTTCTTTCTCTTCTTGCAAAACACTCGGCAGACCTGCGTGCAGCCTCTAGAACACGATGGGAGATGTTTTCTGTGCTGGCACAGTTTGTCCTTGCCAGACAGAGTGGAAAAGCTTTTTGCTAAGATGTAGACGAGAAGCGTGGCTAAAGAAGCACGTATGGTACTCTGCAGAGCTAAGCATCGCTCCCGGACTTCTTTCGGCAGAAGGCGCACACCGCAGAGCACAGTGAGCGGCAGAATCGTCTTTGCGCGAAGAATCAGCTTCTTCGTCTCCGGGAGCCGGAGAGAGCGGCAACTTTGCAAAGGTGATGAAACAAGCTGTACAACACTGCGATTGTGTGAGCAGCTTGCCAAGTGAGAGAAACAGTACCTGGCCATTCTCCTGCCTTCTCTATTCACATGAACATTCGATTGCAAGCTGTTTTGGACAACTTTCCTTCTCTTCTTGCAAAACACTCGGCAGACCTCCGTGCAGCCTCTAGAACACGATGGAGATGTTTTCTGTGCTGGCACAGTTTCTCCTTGCCAGACAGAGTGGAAAAGCTTTTTGCTAAGATGTAGACGAGAAGCGTGGCTAAAGAAGCACGTATGGTGCTCTGCAGAGCTAAGCACCGCTCCCGGACGTCTTTCGGCAGAAGGCGCACACCGCACGAGCACTGTGAGCGGCAGAATCGTCTTTGCGCGAAGAATCAGCTTCTTCGTCTCTGGGAGCCGGAGAGAGCGGCAACTTGGCAAAGGTGATGAAACAAGCTGTACAACACTGCGATTGTGTGAGCAGCTTGCCAACTGAGAGAAAACAGTACCTGACCACTCTCCTGCCTTTTCTATTCACATGAACATTCGATTGCAAGCTGTTTTGGACAACTTTTCTTCTCTCTTGCAAAACACTCGGCAGACCTCCGTCCAGCCTCTAGAACACGATGGGAGATGTTTTCTGTGCTGGCACAGTTTCTCCTTGCCAGACAGAGTGGAAAAGCTTTTTGCTAAGATGTAGACGAGAAGAGAGGCTAAAGAAGCAGGTATGGTGCTCTGCAGAGCTAAGCACCGCTCCCGGACGTCTTTCGGCAGAAGGCGCACACCGCAGAGCACTGTGAGCGGCAGAATCGTCTTTGCGCGAACAAGCAGCTTCTTCGTCTCCGGCAGCCGGAGAGAGCGGTAACTTCGCAAAGGTGATAAAACAAGCTGTACAACACAGCGATTGTGTGCGCAGCTTGCCAACTGAGAGAAAACAGTACCAGACCACTCTCCTGCCTTTTCTATTCACATGAACATTCGATTGCAAGCTGTTTTGGACAACTTTCTTTCTCTTCTTGCAAAACACTCGGCAGACCTCCGTGCAGTCTCTAGAACACGATGGAGATGTTTTCTGTGCTGGCAAAGTTTCTCCTTGCCAGACAGAGTGGAAAAGCTTTTGCTAAGATGTAGACGAGAAGAGAGGCTAAAGACGAAGGTACGGTGCTCTGCAGAGCTAAGCACCGCTCCCGGACGTCTTTCGGCAGAAGGCGCACACCGCAGAGCACTGTGAGCGGCAGAATCGTCTTTGCGCGAAGAATCAGCTTCTTCGTCTCCGGGAGCCGGAGAGAGCGGCAACTTGGCAAAGGTGATGAAACAAGCTGTACAACACTGCGATTGTGTGCGCAGCTTGCCAACTGAGAGAAAACAGTACCTGACCACTCTCCTGCCTTTTCTATTCACATGAACATTCGATTGCAAGCTGTTTTGGACAACTTTCTTTCTCTTCTTGCAAAACACTCGGCAGACCTGCGTGCAGCCTCTAGAACACGATGGAGATGTTTTCTGTGCTGGCACAGTTTGTCCTTGCCAGACAGAGTGGAAAAGCTTTTTGCTAAGATGTAGACGAGAAGCGTGGCTAAAGAAGCACGTATGGTACTCTGCAGAGCTAAGCATCGCTCCCGGACTTCTTTCGGCAGAAGGCGCACACCGCAGAGCACAGTGAGCGGCAGAATCGTCTTTGCGCGAAGAATCAGCTTCTTCGTCTCCGGGAGCCGGAGAGAGCGGCAACTTTGCAAAGGTGATGAAACAAGCTGTACAACACTGCGATTGTGTGAGCAGCTTGCCAAGTGAGAGAAAACAGTACCTGGCCATTCTCCTGCCTTCTCTATTCACATGAACATTCGATTGCAAGCTGTTTTGGACAACTTTCCTTCTCTTCTTGCAAAACACTCGGCAGACCTCCGTGCAGCCTCTAGAACACGATGGGAGATGTTTTCTGTGCTGGCACAGTTTCTCCTTGCCAGACAGAGTGGAAAAGCTTTTTGCTAAGATGTAGACGAGAAGAGAGGTTAAAGAAGCACGTATGGTGCTCTGCAGAGCTAAGCACCGCTCCCGGACGTCTTTCGGCAGAAGGCGCACACCGCAGAGCACTGTGAGCGGCAGAATCGTCTTTGCGCGAAGAATCAGCTTCTTCGTCTCCGGGAGCCGGAGAGAGCGGCAACTTTGCAAAGGTGATGAAACAAGCTGTACAACACTGCGATTGTGTGAGCAGCTTGCCAACTGAGAGAAAACAGTACCTGACCACTCTCCTGCCTTTTCTATTCACATGAACATTCGATTGCAAGCTGTTTTGGACAACTTTTCTTCTCTTCTTGCAAAACACACTCGGCAGACCTCCGTCCAGCCTCTAGAACACGATGGAGATGTTTTCTGTGCTGGCACAGTTTCTCCTTGCCAGACAGAGTGGAAAAGCTTTTTGCTAAGATGTAGACGAGAAGAGAGGCTAAAGAAGCAGGTATGGTGCTCTGCAGAGCTAAGCACCGCTCCCGGACGTCTTTCGGCAGAAGGCGCACACCGCAGAGCACTGTGAGCGGCAGAATCGTCTTTGCGCGAACAAGCAGCTTCTTCGTCTCCGGCAGCCGGAGAGAGCGGTAACTTCGCAAAGGTGATAAAACAAGCTGTACAACACAGCGATTGTGTGCGCAGCTTGCCAACTGAGAGAAAACAGTACCAGACCACTCTCCTGCCTTTTCTATTCACATGAACATTCGATTGGAAGCTGTTTTGGACAACTTTCTTTCTCTTCTTGCAAAACACTCGGCAGACCTCCGTGCAGTCTCTAGAACACGATGGGAGATGTTTTCTGTGCTGGCAAAGTTTCTCCTTGCCAGACAGAGTGGAAAAGCTTTTTGCTAAGATGTAGACGAGAAGAGAGGCTAAAGACGAAGGTACGGTGCTCTGCAGAGCTAAGCACCGCTCCCGGACGTCTTTCGGCAGAAGGCGCACACCGCAGAGCACTGTGAGCGGCAGAATCGTCTTTGCGCGAAGAATCAGCTTCTTCGTCTCCGGGAGCCGGAGAGAGCGGCAACTTGGCAAAGGTGATGAAACAAGCTGTACAACACTGCGATTGTGTGCGCAGCTTGCCAACTGAGAGAAAACAGTACCTGACCACTCTCCTGCCTTTTCTATTCACATGAACATTCGATTGGAAGCTGTTTTGGACAACTTTCTTTCTCTTCTTGCAAAACACTCGGCAGACCTGCGTGCAGCCTCTAGAACACGATGGGAGATGTTTTCTGTGCTGGCACAGTTTGTCCTTGCCAGACAGAGTGGAAAAGCTTTTTGCTAAGATGTAGACGAGAAGCGTGGCTAAAGAAGCACGTATGGTACTCTGCAGAGCTAAGCATCGCTCCCGGACTTCTTTCGGCAGAAGGCGCACACCGCAGAGCACAGTGAGCGGCAGAATCGTCTTTGCGCGAAGAATCAGCTTCTTCGTCTCCGGGAGCCGGAGAGAGCGGCAACTTTGCAAAGGTGATGAAACAAGCTGTACAACACTGCGATTGTGTGAGCAGCTTGCCAAGTGAGAGAAAACAGTACCTGGCCATTCTCCTGCCTTCTCTATTCACATGAACATTCGATTGCAAGCTGTTTTGGACAACTTTCCTTCTCTTCTTGCAAAACACTCGGCAGACCTCCGTGCAGCCTCTAGAACACGATGGGAGATGTTTTCTGTGCTGGCACAGTTTCTCCTTGCCAGACAGAGTGGAAAAGCTTTTTGCTAAGATGTAGACGAGAAGAGAGGTTAAAGAAGCACGTATGGTGCTCTGCAGAGCTAAGCACCGCTCCCGGACGTCTTTCGGCAGAAGGCGCACACCGCAGAGCACTGTGAGCGGCAGAATCGTCTTTGCGCGAAGAATCAGCTTCTTCGTCTCCGGGAGCCGGAGAGAGCGGCAACTTTGCAAAGGTGATGAAACAAGCTGTACAACACTGCGATTGTGTGAGCAGCTTGCCAACTGAGAGAAAACAGTACCTGACCACTCTCCTGCCTTTTCTATTCACATGAACATTCGATTGCAAGCTGTTTTGGACAACTTTTCTTCTCTTCTTGCAAAACACTCGGCAGACCTCCGTCCAGCCTCTAGAACACGATGGGAGATGTTTTCTGTGCTGGCACAGTTTCTCCTTGCCAGACAGAGTGGAAAAGCTTTTTGCTAAGATGTAGACGAGAAGAGAGGCTAAAGAAGCAGGTATGGTGCTCTGCAGAGCTAAGCACCGCTCCCGGACGTCTTTCGGCAGAAGGCGCACACCGCAGAGCACTGTGAGCGGCAGAATCGTCTTTGCGCGAACAAGCAGCTTCTTC
Source organism: Melozone crissalis (assembly GCF_028551555.1). NCBI lineage: Eukaryota > Metazoa > Chordata > Aves > Passeriformes > Passerellidae > Melozone > Melozone crissalis. The sequence continues at coordinate 9,972 of NW_026536186.1, forward strand.
GTCTCCGGCAGCCGGAGAGAGCGGTAACTTCGCAAAGGTGATAAAACAAGCTGTACAACACAGCGATTGTGTGCGCAGCTTGCCAACTGAGAGAAAACAGTACCAGACCACTCTCCTGCCTTTTCTATTCACATGAACATTCGATTGCAAGCTGTTTTGGACAACTTTCTTTCTCTTCTTGCAAAACACTCGGCAGACCTCCGTGCAGTCTCTAGAACACGATGGGAGATGTTTTCTGTGCTGGCAAAGTTTCTCCTTGCCAGACAGAGTGGAAAAGCTTTTTGCTAAGATGTAGACGAGAAGAGAGGCTAAAGACGAAGGTACGGTGCTCTGCAGAGCTAAGCACCGCTCCCGGACGTCTTTCGGCAGAAGGCGCACACCGCAGAGCACTGTGAGCGGCAGAATCGTCTTTGCGCGAAGAATCAGCTTCTTCGTCTCCGGGAGCCGGAGAGAGCGGCAACTTGGCAAAGGTGATGAAACAAGCTGTACAACACTGCGATTGTGTGCGCAGCTTGCCAAGTGAGAGAAAACAGTACCTGACCACTCTCCTGCCTTTTCTATCCACATGAACATTCGGTTGCAAGCTGTTTTAGACAACTTTCTTTCTCTTCTTGCAAAACACTCGGCAGACCTCCGTGCAGCCTCTAGAACACGATGGGAGATGTTTTCTGTGCTGCACAGTTTCTCCTTGCCAGACAGAGTGGAAAAGCTTTTTGCTAAGATGTAGACGAGAAGAGAGGCTAAAGACGAAGGTACGGTGCTCTGCAAAGCTAAGCACCGCTCCGGGCCTCTTTCGGCAGAAGGCGCACACCGCAGAGCACTGTGAGCGGCAGAATCGTCTTTGCGCGAAGAAGCAGCTTCTTCGTCTCCGGGAGCCGGAGAGAGCGGCAGCTTCGCAAAGGTGATGAAACAAGCTGTACAACACTGCGATTGTGTGCGCAGCTTGCCAAGTGAGAGAAAACAGTACCTGACCACTCTCCTGCCTTTTCTATTCACATGAACATTCGATTGCAAGCTGTTTTGGACAACTTTCTTTCTCTTCTTGCAAAACACTCGGCAGACCTCCGTGCAGCCTCTAGAACACGATGGGAGATGTTTTCTGTGCTGGCACAGTTTCTCCTTGCCAGACAGAGTGGAAAAGCTTTTTGCTAAGATGTAGACGAGAAGCGTGGCTAAAGAAGCACGTATGGTACTCTGCAGAGCTAAGCATCGCTCCCGGACTTCTTTCGGCAGAAGGCGCACACGCAGAGCACAGTGAGCGGCAGAATCGTCTTTGCGCGAAGAATCAGCTTCTTCGTCTCCGGGAGCCGGAGAGAGCGGCAACTTCGCAAAGGTGATGAAACAAGCTGTACAACACTGCGATTGTGTGAGCAGCTTGCCAAGTGAGAGAAAACAGTACCTGACCACTCTCCTGCCTTTTCTATTCACATGAACATTCGATTGCAAGCTGTTTTGGACAACTTTCCTTCTCTTCTTGCAAAACACTTCGGCAGACCTCCGTGCAGCCTCTAGAACACGATGGGAGATGTTTTCTGTGCTGGCAAAGTTTCTCCTTGCCAGACAGAGTGGAAAAGCTTTTTGCGAGGATGTAGACGAGAAGAGAGGCTAAAGACGAAGGTACGGTGCTCTGCAGAGCTAAGCACCGCTCCCGGGCCTCTTTCGGCAGAAGGCGCACACCGCAGAGCACTGTGAGCGGCAGAATCGTCTTTGCGCGAAGAAGCAGCTTCTTCGTCTCCGGCAGCCGGAGAGAGCGGCAACTTCGCAAAGGTGATGAAACAAGCTGTACAACACTGCGATTGTGTGCGCAGCTTGCCAAGTGAGAGAAAACAGTACCTGACCACTCTCCTGCCTTTTCTATTCACATGAACATTCGATTGCAAGCTGTTTTGGACAACTTTCTTTCTCTTCTTGCAAAACACTCGGCAGACCTCCGTGCAGCCTCTAGAACACGATGGGAGATGTTTTCTGTGCTGGCACAGTTTCTCCTTGCCAGACAGAGTGGAAAAGCTTTTTGCTAAGATATAGACGAGAAGAGAGGCTAAAGAAGCAGGTATGGTGCTCTGCAGAGCTAAGCACAGCTCCCGTGCCTCTTTCGGCAGAAGGCGCACACCGCAGAGCACTGTGAGCGGCAGAATCGTCTTTGCGCGAAGAAGCAGCTTCTTCGTCTCCGGGAGCCGGAGAGAGCGGCAACTTCGCAAAGGTGATGAAACAAGCTGTACAACACTGCGATTGTGTGCGCAGCTTGCCAAGTGAGAGAAAACAGTACCTGACCACTCTCCTGCCTTTTCTATTCACATGAACATTCGATTGCAAGCTGTTTTGGACAACTTTCTTTCTCTTCTTGCAAAACACTCGGCAGACCTCCGTGCAGCCTCTAGAACACGATGGGAGATGTTTTCTGTGCTGGCACAGTTTCTCCTTGCCAGACAGAGTGGAAAAGCTTTTTGCTAAGATGTAGACGAGAAGCGTGGCTAAAGAAGCACGTATGGTACTCTGCAGAGCTAAGCATCGCTCCCGGGACTTCTTTCGGCAGAAGGCGCACACCGCAGAGCACAGTGAGCGGCAGAATCGTCTTTGCGCGAAGAATCAGCTTCTTCGTCTCCGGGAGCCGGAGAGAGCGGCAACTTTGCAAAGGTGATGAAACAAGCTGTACAACACTGCGATTGTGTGAGCAGCTTGCCAAGTGAGAGAAAACAGTACCTGGCCATTCTCCTGCCTTCTCTATTCACATGAACATTCGATTGCAAGTGTTTTGGACAACTTTCCTTCTCTTCTTGCAAAACACTCGGCAGACCTCCGTGCAGCCTCTAGAACACGATGGGAGATGTTTTCTGTGCTGGCACAGTTTCTCCTTGCCAGACAGAGTGGAAAAGCTTTTGCTAAGATGTAGACGAGAAGAGAGGTTAAAGAAGCACGTATGGTGCTCTGCAGAGCTAAGCACCGCTCCCGGACGTCTTTCGGCAGAAGGCGCACACCGCAGAGCACTGTGAGCGGCAGAATCGTCTTTGCGCGAACAAGCAGCTTCTTCGTCTCCGGCAGCCGGAGAGAGCGGTAACTTCGCAAAGGTGATAAAACAAGCTGTACAACACAGCGATTGTGTGCGCAGCTTGCCAACTGAGAGAAAACAGTACCAGACCACTCTCCTGCCTTTTCTATTCACATGAACATTCGATTGCAAGCTGTTTTGGACAACTTTCTTTCTCTTCTTGCAAAACACTCGGCAGACCTCCGTGCAGTCTCTAGAACACGATGGGAGATGTTTTCTGTGCTGCAAAGTTTCTCCTTGCCAGACAGAGTGGAAAAGCTTTTTGCTAAGATGTAGACGAGAAGAGAGGCTAAAGACGAAGGTACGGTGCTCTGCAGAGCTAAGCACCGCTCCCGGACGTCTTTCGGCAGAAGGCGCACACCGCAGAGCACTGTGAGCGGCAGAATCGTCTTTGCGCGAAGAATCAGCTTCTTCGTCTCCGGGAGCCGGAGAGAGCGGCAACTTGGCAAAGGTGATGAAACAAGCTGTACAACACTGCGATTGTGTGCGCAGCTTGCCAACTGAGAGAAAACAGTACCTGACCACTCTCCTGCCTTTTCTATTCACATGAACATTCGATTGGAAGCTGTTTTGGACAACTTTCTTTCTCTTCTTGCAAAACACTCGGCAGACCTCCGTGCAGCCTCTAGAACACGATGGGAGATGTTTTCTGTGCTGGCACAGTTTCTCCTTGCCAGACAGAGTGGAAAAGCTTTTGCTAAGATGTAGACGAGAAGCGTGGCTAAAGAAGCACGTATGGTACTCTGCAGAGCTAAGCATCGCTCCCGGACTTCTTTCGGCAGAAGGCGCACACCGCAGAGCACAGTGAGCGGCAGAATCGTCTTTGCGCGAAGAATCAGCTTCTTCGTCTCCGGGAGCCGGAGAGAGCGGCAACTTTGCAAAGGTGATGAAACAAGCTGTACAACACTGCGATTGTGTGAGCAGCTTGCAAGTGAGAGAAAACAGTACCTGGCCATTCTCCTGCCTTCTCTATTCACATGAACATTCGATTGCAAGCTGTTTTGGACAACTTTCCTTCTCTTCTTGCAAAACACTCGGCAGACCTCCGTGCAGCCTCTAGAACACGATGGGAGATGTTTTCTGTGCTGGCACAGTTTCTCCTTGCCAGACAGAGTGGAAAAGCTTTTTGCTAAGATGTAGACGAGAAGAGAGGTTAAAGAAGCACGTATGGTGCTCTGCAGAGCTAAGCACCGCTCCCGGACGTCTTTCGGCAGAAGGCGCACACCGCAGAGCACTGTGAGCGGCAGAATCGTCTTTGCGCGAAGAATCAGCTTCTTCGTCTCCGGGAGCCGGAGAGAGCGGCAACTTTGCAAAGGTGATGAAACAAGCTGTACAACACTGCGATTGTGTGAGCATCTTGCCAACTGAGAGAAAACAGTACCTGACCACTCTCCTGCCTTTTCTATTCACATGAACATTCGATTGCAAGCTGTTTTGGACAACTTTTCTTCTCTTCTTGCAAAACACTCGGCAGACCTCCGTCCAGCCTCTAGAACACGATGGGAGATGTTTTCTGTGCTGGCACAGTTTCTCCTTGCCAGACAGAGTGGAAAAGCTTTTTGCTAAGATGTAGACGAGAAGAGAGGCTAAAGAAGCAGGTATGGTGCTCTGCAGAGCTAAGCACCGCTCCCGGACGTCTTTCGGCAGAAGGCGCACACCGCAGAGCACTGTGAGCGGCAGAATCGTCTTTGCGCGAACAAGCGCTTCTTCGTCTCCGGCAGCCGGAGAGAGCGGTAACTTCGCAAAGGTGATAAAACAAGCTGTACAACACAGCGATTGTGTGCGCAGCTTGCCAACTGAGAGAAAACAGTACCAGACCACTCTCCTGCCTTTTCTATTCACATGAACATTCGATTGCAAGCTGTTTTGGACAACTTTCTTTCTCTTCTTGCAAAACACTCGGCAGACCTCCGTGCAGTCTCTAGAACACGATGGGAGATGTTTTCTGTGCTGGCAAAGTTTCTCCTTGCCAGACAGAGTGGAAAAGCTTTTTGCTAAGATGTAGACGAGAAGAGAGGCTAAAGACGAAGGTACGGTGCTCTGCAGAGCTAAGCACCGCTCCCGGACGTCTTTCGGCAGAAGGCGCACACCGCAGAGCACTGTGAGCGGCAGAATCGTCTTTGCGCGAAGAATCAGCTTCTTCGTCTCCGGGAGCCGGAGAGAGCGGCAACTTTGCAAAGGTGATGAAACAAGCTGTACAACACTGCGATTGTGTGAGCAGCTTGCCAACTGAGAGAAAACAGTACCTGACCACTCTCCTGCCTTTTCTATTCACATGAACATTCGATTGCAAGCTGTTTTGGACAACTTTTCTTCTCTTCTTGCAAAACACTCGGCAGACCTCCGTCCAGCCTCTAGAACACGATGGGAGATGTTTTCTGTGCTGGCACAGTTTCTCCTTGCCAGACAGAGTGGAAAAGCTTTTTGCTAAGATGTAGACGAGAAGAGAGGCTAAAGAAGCAGGTATGGTGCTCTGCAGAGCTAAGCACCGCTCCCGGACGTCTTTCGGCAGAAGGCGCACACCGCAGAGCACTGTGAGCGGCAGAATCGTCTTTGCGCGAACAAGCAGCTTCTTCGTCTCCGGCAGCCGGAGAGAGCGGTAACTTCGCAAAGGTGATAAAACAAGCTGTACAACACAGCGATTGTGTGCGCAGCTTGCCAACTGAGAGAAAACAGTACCAGACCACTCTCCTGCCTTTTCTATTCACATGAACATTCGATTGCAAGCTGTTTTGGACAACTTTCTTTCTCTTCTTGCAAAACACTCGGCAGACCTCCGTGCAGTCTCTAGAACACGATGGGAGATGTTTTCTGTGCTGGCAAAGTTTCTCCTTGCCAGACAGAGTGGAAAAGCTTTTTGCTAAGATGTAGACGAGAAGAGAGGCTAAAGACGAAGGTACGGTGCTCTGCAGAGCTAAGCACCGCTCCCGGACGTCTTTCGGCAGAAGGCGCACACCGCAGAGCACTGTGAGCGGCAGAATCGTCTTTGCGCGAAGAATCAGCTTCTTCGTCTCCGGGAGCCGGAGAGAGCGGCAACTTGGCAAAGGTGATGAAACAAGCTGTACAACACTGCGATTGTGTGCGCAGCTTGCCAACTGAGAGAAAACAGTACCTGACCACTCTCCTGCCTTTTCTATTCACATGAACATTCGATTGCAAGCTGTTTTGGACAACTTTCTTTCTCTTCTTGCAAAACACTCGGCAGACCTGCGTGCAGCCTCTAGAACACGATGGGAGATGTTTTCTGTGCTGGCACAGTTTGTCCTTGCCAGACAGAGTGGAAAAGCTTTTTGCTAAGATGTAGACGAGAAGCGTGGCTAAAGAAGCACGTATGGTACTCTGCAGAGCTAAGCATCGCTCCCGGACTTCTTTCGGCAGAAGGCGCACACCGCAGAGCACAGTGAGCGGCAGAATCGTCTTTGCGCGAAGAAGCAGCTTCTTCGTCTCCGGGAGCCGGAGAGAGCGGCAACTTTGCAAAGGTGATGAAACAAGCTGTACAACACTGCGATTGTGTGAGCAGCTTGCCAACTGAGAGAAAACAGTACCTGACCACTCTCCTGCCTTTTCTATTCACATGAACATTCGATTGCAAGCTGTTTTGGACAACTTTTCTTCTCTTCTTGCAAAACACTCGGCAGACCTCCGTCCAGCCTCTAGAACACGATGGGAGATGTTTTCTGTGCTGGCACAGTTTCTCCTTGCCAGACAGAGTGGAAAAGCTTTTTGCTAAGATGTAGACGAGAAGAGAGGCTAAAGAAGCAGGTATGGTGCTCTGCAGAGCTAAGCACCGCTCCCGGACGTCTTTCGGCAGAAGGCGCACACCGCAGAGCACTGTGAGCGGCAGAATCGTCTTTGCGCGAACAAGCAGCTTCTTCGTCTCCGGCAGCCGGAGAGAGCGGTAACTTCGCAAAGGTGATAAAACAAGCTGTACAACACAGCGATTGTGTGCGCAGCTTGCCAACTGAGAGAAAACAGTACCAGACCACTCTCCTGCCTTTTCTATTCACATGAACATTCGATTGCAAGCTGTTTTGGACAACTTTCTTTCTCTTCTTGCAAAACACTCGGCAGACCTCCGTGCAGTCTCTAGAACACGATGGGAGATGTTTTCTGTGCTGGCAAAGTTTCTCCTTGCCAGACAGAGTGGAAAAGCTTTTTGCTAAGATGTAGACGAGAAGAGAGGCTAAAGACGAAGGTACGGTGCTCTGCAGAGCTAAGCACCGCTCCCGGACGTCTTTCGGCAGAAGGCGCACACCGCAGAGCACTGTGAGCGGCAGAATCGTCTTTGCGCGAAGAATCAGCTTCTTCGTCTCCGGGAGCCGGAGAGAGCGGCAACTTGGCAAAGGTGATGAAACAAGCTGTACAACACTGCGATTGTGTGCGCAGCTTGCCAACTGAGAGAAAACAGTACCTGACCACTCTCCTGCCTTTTCTATTCACATGAACATTCGATTGGAAGCTGTTTTGGACAACTTTCTTTCTCTTCTTGCAAAACACTCGGCAGACCTGCGTGCAGCCTCTAGAACACGATGGGAGATGTTTTCTGTGCTGGCACAGTTTGTCCTTGCCAGACAGAGTGGAAAAGCTTTTTGCTAAGATGTAGACGAGAAGCGTGGCTAAAGAAGCACGTATGGTACTCTGCAGAGCTAAGCATCGCTCCCGGACTTCTTTCGGCAGAAGGCGCACACCGCAGAGCACAGTGAGCGGCAGAATCGTCTTTGCGCGAAGAATCAGCTTCTTCGTCTCCGGGAGCCGGAGAGAGCGGCAACTTTGCAAAGGTGATGAAACAAGCTGTACAACACTGCGATTGTGTGAGCAGCTTGCCAAGTGAGAGAAAACAGTACCTGGCCATTCTCCTGCCTTTTCTATTCACATGAACATTCGATTGCAAGCTGTTTTGGACAACTTTCCTTCTCTTCTTGCAAAACACTCGGCAGACCTCCGTGCAGCCTCTAGAACACGATGGGAGATGTTTTCTGTGCTGGCACAGTTTCTCCTTGCCAGACAGAGTGGAAAAGCTTTTTGCTAAGATGTAGACGAGAAGAGAGGTTAAAGAAGCACGTATGGTGCTCTGCAGAGCTAAGCACCGCTCCCGGACGTCTTTCGGCAGAAGGCGCACACCGCAGAGCACTGTGAGCGGCAGAATCGTCTTTGCGCGAAGAATCAGCTTCTTCGTCTCCGGGAGCCGGAGAGAGCGGCAACTTTGCAAAGGTGATGAAACAAGCTGTACAACACTGCGATTGTGTGAGCAGCTTGCCAACTGAGAGAAAACAGTACCTGACCACTCTCCTGCCTTTTCTATTCACATGAACATTCGATTGCAAGCTGTTTTGGACAACTTTTCTTCTCTTCTTGCAAAACACTCGGCAGACCTCCGTCCAGCCTCTAGAACACGATGGGAGATGTTTTCTGTGCTGGCACAGTTTCTCCTTGCCAGACAGAGTGGAAAAGCTTTTTGCTAAGATGTAGACGAGAAGAGAGGCTAAAGAAGCAGGTATGGTGCTCTGCAGAGCTAAGCACCGCTCCCGGACGTCTTTCGGCAGAAGGCGCACACCGCAGAGCACTGTGAGCGGCAGAATCGTCTTTGCGCGAACAAGCAGCTTCTTCGTCTCCGGCAGCCGGAGAGAGCGGTAACTTCGCAAAGGTGATAAAACAAGCTGTACAACACAGCGATTGTGTGCGCAGCTTGCCAACTGAGAGAAAACAGTACCAGACCACTCTCCTGCCTTTTCTATTCACATGAACATTCGATTGGAAGCTGTTTTGGACAACTTTCTTTCTCTTCTTGCAAAACACTCGGCAGACCTCCGTGCAGTCTCTAGAACACGATGGGAGATGTTTTCTGTGCTGGCAAAGTTTCTCCTTGCCAGACAGAGTGGAAAAGCTTTTTGCTAAGATGTAGACGAGAAGAGAGGCTAAAGACGAAGGTACGGTGCTCTGCAGAGCTAAGCACCGCTCCCGGACGTCTTTCGGCAGAAGGCGCACACCGCAGAGCACTGTGAGCGGCAGAATCGTCTTTGCGCGAAGAATCAGCTTCTTCGTCTCCGGGAGCCGGAGAGAGCGGCAACTTGGCAAAGGTGATGAAACAAGCTGTACAACACTGCGATTGTGTGCGCAGCTTGCCAACTGAGAGAAAACAGTACCTGACCACTCTCCTGCCTTTTCTATTCACATGAACATTCGATTGGAAGCTGTTTTGGACAACTTTCTTTCTCTTCTTGCAAAACACTCGGCAGACCTGCGTGCAGCCTCTAGAACACGATGGGAGATGTTTTCTGTGCTGGCACAGTTTGTCCTTGCCAGACAGAGTGGAAAAGCTTTTTGCTAAGATGTAGACGAGAAGCGTGGCTAAAGAAGCACGTATGGTACTCTGCAGAGCTAAGCATCGCTCCCGGACTTCTTTCGGCAGAAGGCGCACACCGCAGAGCACAGTGAGCGGCAGAATCGTCTTTGCGCGAAGAATCAGCTTCTTCGTCTCCGGGAGCCGGAGAGAGCGGCAACTTTGCAAAGGTGATGAAACAAGCTGTACAACACTGCGATTGTGTGAGCAGCTTGCCAAGTGAGAGAAAACAGTACCTGGCCATTCTCCTGCCTTCTCTATTCACATGAACATTCGATTGCAAGCTGTTTTGGACAACTTTCCTTCTCTTCTTGCAAAACACTCGGCAGACCTCCGTGCAGCCTCTAGAACACGATGGGAGATGTTTTCTGTGCTGGCACAGTTTCTCCTTGCCAGACAGAGTGGAAAAGCTTTTTGCTAAGATGTAGACGAGAAGAGAGGTTAAAGAAGCACGTATGGTGCTCTGCAGAGCTAAGCACCGCTCCCGGACGTCTTTCGGCAGAAGGCGCACACCGCAGAGCACTGTGAGCGGCAGAATCGTCTTTGCGCGAAGAATCAGCTTCTTCGTCTCCGGGAGCCGGAGAGAGCGGCAACTTTGCAAAGGTGATGAAACAAGCTGTACAACACTGCGATTGTGTGAGCAGCTTGCCAACTGAGAGAAAACAGTACCTGACCACTCTCCTGCCTTTTCTATTCACATGAACATTCGATTGCAAGCTGTTTTGGACAACTTTTCTTCTCTTCTTGCAAAACACTCGGCAGACCTCCGTCCAGCCTCTAGAACACGATGGGAGATGTTTTCTGTGCTGGCACAGTTTCTCCTTGCCAGACAGAGTGGAAAAGCTTTTTGCTAAGATGTAGACGAGAAGAGAGGCTAAAGAAGCAGGTATGGTGCTCTGCAGAGCTAAGCACCGCTCCCGGACGTCTTTCGGCAGAAGGCGCACACCGCAGAGCACTGTGAGCGGCAGAATCGTCTTTGCGCGAACAAGCAGCTTCTTCGTCTCCGGCAGCCGGAGAGAGCGGTAACTTCGCAAAGGTGATAAAACAAGCTGTACAACACAGCGATTGTGTGCGCAGCTTGCCAACTGAGAGAAAACAGTACCTGACCACTCTCCTGCCTTTTCTATTCACATGAACATTCGATTGGAAGCTGTTTTGGACAACTTTCTTTCTCTTCTTGCAAAACACTCGGCAGACCTCCGTGCAGTCTCTAGAACACGATGGGAGATGTTTTCTGTGCTGGCAAAGTTTCTCCTTGCCAGACAGAGTGGAAAAGCTTTTTGCTAAGATGTAGACGAGAAGAGAGGCTAAAGACGAAGGTACGGTGCTCTGCAGAGCTAAGCACCGCTCCCGGACGTCTTTCGGCAGAAGGCGCACACCGCAGAGCACTGTGAGCGGCAGAATCGTCTTTGCGCGAACAAGCAGCTTCTTCGTCTCCGGGAGCCGGAGAGAGCGGCAACTTGGCAAAGGTGATGAAACAAGCTGTACAACACTGCGATTGTGTGCGCAGCTTGCCAACTGAGAGAAAACAGTACCTGACCACTCTCCTGCCTTTTCTATTCACATGAACATTCGATTGGAAGCTGTTTTGGACAACTTTCTTTCTCTTCTTGCAAAACACTCGGCAGACCTGCGTGCAGCCTCTAGAACACGATGGGAGATGTTTTCTGTGCTGGCACAGTTTCTCCTTGCCAGACAGAGTGGAAAAGCTTTTTGCTAAGATGTAGACGAGAAGCGTGGCTAAAGAAGCACGTATGGTACTCTGCAGAGCTAAGCATCGCTCCCGGACTTCTTTCGGCAGAAGGCGCACACCGCAGAGCACAGTGAGCGGCAGAATCGTCTTTGCGCGAAGAATCAGCTTCTTCGTCTCCGGGAGCCGGAGAGAGCGGCAACTTTGCAAAGGTGATGAAACAAGCTGTACAACACTGCGATTGTGTGAGCAGCTTGCCAAGTGAGAGAAAACAGTACCTGGCCATTCTCCTGCCTTCTCTATTCACATGAACATTCGATTGCAAGCTGTTTTGGACAACTTTCCTTCTCTTCTTGCAAAACACTCGGCAGACCTCCGTGCAGCCTCTAGAACACGATGGGAGATGTTTTCTGTGCTGGCACAGTTTCTCCTTGCCAGACAGAGTGGAAAAGCTTTTTGCTAAGATGTAGACGAGAAGAGAGGTTAAAGAAGCACGTATGGTGCTCTGCAGAGCTAAGCACCGCTCCCGGACGTCTTTCGGCAGAAGGCGCACACCGCAGAGCACTGTGAGCGGCAGAATCGTCTTTGCGCGAAGAATCAGCTTCTTCGTCTCCGGGAGCCGGAGAGAGCGGCAACTTTGCAAAGGTGATGAAACAAGCTGTACAACACTGCGATTGTGTGAGCAGCTTGCCAACTGAGAGAAAACAGTACCTGACCACTCTCCTGCCTTTTCTATTCACATGAACATTCGATTGCAAGCTGTTTTGGACAACTTTTCTTCTCTTCTTGCAAAACACTCGGCAGACCTCCGTCCAGCCTCTAGAACACGATGGGAGATGTTTTCTGTGCTGGCACAGTTTCTCCTTGCCAGACAGAGTGGAAAAGCTTTTTGCTAAGATGTAGACGAGAAGAGAGGTTAAAGAAGCAGGTATGGTGCTCTGCAGAGCTAAGCACCGCTCCCGGACGTCTTTCGGCAGAAGGCGCACACCGCAGAGCACTGTGAGCGGCAGAATCGTCTTTGCGCGAACAAGCAGCTTCTTCGTCTCCGGCAGCCGGAGAGAGCGGTAACTTCGCAAAGGTGATAAAACAAGCTGTACAACACTGCGATTGTGTGCGCAGCTTGCCAACTGAGAGAAAACAGTACCAGACCACTCTCCTGCCTTTTCTATTCACATGAACATTCGATTGCAAGCTGTTTTGGACAACTTTCTTTCTCTTGTTGCAAAACACTCGGCAGACCTCCGTGCAGTCTCTAGAACACGATGGGAGATGTTTTCTGTGCTGGCAAAGTTTCTCCTTGCCAGACAGAGTGGAAAAGCTTTTTGCTAAGATGTAGACGAGAAGAGAGGCTAAAGACGAAGGTACGGTGCTCTGCAGAGCTAAGCACCGCTCCCGGACGTCTTTCGGCAGAAGGCGCACACCGCAGAGCACTGTGAGCGGCAGAATCGTCTTTGCGCGAAGAATCAGCTTCTTCGTCTCCGGGAGCCGGAGAGAGCGGCAACTTGGCAAAGGTGATGAAACAAGCTGTACAACACTGCGATTGTGTGCGCAGCTTGCCAACTGAGAGAAAACAGTACCTGACCACTCTCCTGCCTTTTCTATTCACATGAACATTCGATTGGAAGCTGTTTTGGACAACTTTCTTTCTCTTCTTGCAAAACACTCGGCAGACCTGCGTGCAGCCTCTAGAACACGATGGGAGATGTTTTCTGTGCTGGCACAGTTTGTCCTTGCCAGACAGAGTGGAAAAGCTTTTTGCTAAGATGTAGACGAGAAGCGTGGCTAAAGAAGCACGTATGGTACTCTGCAGAGCTAAGCATCGCTCCCGGACTTCTTTCGGCAGAAGGCGCACACCGCAGAGCACAGTGAGCGGCAGAATCGTCTTTGCGCGAAGAATCAGCTTCTTCGTCTCCGGGAGCCGGAGAGAGCGGCAACTTTGCAAAGGTGATGAAACAAGCTGTACAACACTGCGATTGTGTGAGCAGCTTGCCAAGTGAGAGAAAACAGTACCTGGCCATTCTCCTGCCTTCTCTATTCACATGAACATTCGATTGCAAGCTGTTTTGGACAACTTTCCTTCTCTTCTTGCAAAACACTCGGCAGACCTCCGTGCAGCCTCTAGAACACGATGGGAGATGTTTTCTGTGCTGGCACAGTTTCTCCTTGCCAGACAGAGTGGAAAAGCTTTTTGCTAAGATGTAGACGAGAAGAGAGGTTAAAGAAGCACGTATGGTGCTCTGCAGAGCTAAGCACCGCTCCCGGACGTCTTTCGGCAGAAGGCGCACACCGCAGAGCACTGTGAGCGGCAGAATCGTCTTTGCGCGAAGAATCAGCTTCTTCGTCTCCGGGAGCCGGAGAGAGCGGCAACTTTGCAAAGGTGATGAAACAAGCTGTACAACACTGCGATTGTGTGAGCAGCTTGCCAACTGAGAGAAAACAGTACCTGACCACTCTCCTGCCTTTTCTATTCACATGAACATTCGATTGCAAGCTGTTTTGGACAACTTTTCTTCTCTTCTTGCAAAACACTCGGCAGACCTCCGTCCAGCCTCTAGAACACGATGGGAGATGTTTTCTGTGCTGGCACAGTTTCTCCTTGCCAGACAGAGTGGAAAAGCTTTTTGCTAAGATGTAGACGAGAAGAGAGGCTAAAGAAGCAGGTATGGTGCTCTGCAGAGCTAAGCACCGCTCCCGGACGTCTTTCGGCAGAAGGCGCACACCGCAGAGCACTGTGAGCGGCAGAATCGTCTTTGCGCGAACAAGCAGCTTCTTCGTCTCCGGCAGCCGGAGAGAGCGGTAACTTCGCAAAGGTGATAAAACAAGCTGTACAACACAGCGATTGTGTGCGCAGCTTGCCAACTGAGAGAAAACAGTACCAGACCACTCTCCTGCCTTTTCTATTCACATGAACATTCGATTGCAAGCTGTTTTGGACAACTTTCTTTCTCTTCTTGCAAAACACTCGGCAGACCTCCGTGCAGTCTCTAGAACACGATGGGAGATGTTTTCTGTGCTGGCAAAGTTTCTCCTTGCCAGACAGAGTGGAAAAGCTTTTTGCTAAGATGTAGACGAGAAGAGAGGCTAAAGACGAAGGTACGGTGCTCTGCAGAGCTAAGCACCGCTCCCGGACGTCTTTCGGCAGAAGGCGCACACCGCAGAGCACTGTGAGCGGCAGAATCGTCTTTGCGCGAAGAATCAGCTTCTTCGTCTCCGGGAGCCGGAGAGAGCGGCAACTTGGCAAAGGTGATGAAACAAGCTGTACAACACTGCGATTGTGTGCGCAGCTTGCCAACTGAGAGAAAACAGTACCTGACCACTCTCCTGCCTTTTCTATTCACATGAACATTCGATTGGAAGCTGTTTTGGACAACTTTCTTTCTCTTCTTGCAAAACACTCGGCAGACCTCCGTGCAGCCTCTAGAACACGATGGGAGATGTTTTGTGTGCTGGCACAGTTTCTCCTTGCCAGACAGAGTGGAAAAGCTTTTTGCTAAGATGTAGATGAGAAGAGAGACTAAAGACGAAGGTACGGTGCTCTGCAGAGCTAAGCATCGCTCCCGGACGTCTTTCGGCAGAAGGCGCACACCGCAGAGCACTGTGAGCGGCAGAATCGTCTTTGCGCGAAGAAGCAGCTTCTTCGTCTCCGGGAGCCGGAGAGAGCGGCAGCTTCGCAAAGGTGATGAAACAAGCTGTACAACACTGCGATTGTGTGCGCAGCTTGCCAAGTGGGTGAAAACAGTACCTGACCACTCTCCTGCCTTTTCTATTCACTTGAACATTCGATTGCAAGCTGTTTTGGACAACTTTCTTTCTCTTCTTGCAAAACACTCGGCAGACCTCCGTGCAGCCTCTAGAACACGATGGGAGATGTTTTTTGTGCTGGCACAGTTTCTCCTTGCCAGACAGAGTGGAAAAGCTTTTTGCTAAGATGTAGACGAGAAGAGAGGCTAAAGACGAAGGTACGGTGGTCTGCAGAGGTAAGCACCGCTCCCGGACCTCTTTCGGCAGAAGGCGCACACCGCAGAGCACTGTGAGCGGCAGAATCGTCTTTGCGCGAAGAAGCAGCTTCTTCGTCTCCGGGAGCCGGAGAGAGCGGCAACTTGGCAAAGGTGATGAAACAAGCTGTACAACACTGCGATTGTGTGCGCAGCTTGCCAACTGAGAGAAAACAGTACCTGACCACTCTCCTGCCTTTTTTATTCACATGAACTTTCGGTTGCAAGCTGTTTTGGACAACTTTCTTTCTCTTCTTGCAAAACACTCGGCAGACCTCCGTGCAGCCTCTAGAACACGATGGGAGATGTTTTCTGTGCTGGCACAGTTTCTCCTTGCCAGACAGAGTGGAAAAGCTTTTTGCTAAGATGTAGACGTGAAGAGAGGCTAAAGAAGCAGGTATGGTGCTCTGCAGAGCTAAGCACCGCTCCCGGACGTCTTTCGGCAGAAGGCGCACACCGCAGAGCACTGTGAGCGGCAGAATCGTCTTTGCGCGAAGAAGCAGCTTCTTCGTCTCCGGGAGCCGGAGAGAGCGGCAACTTCGCAAAGGTGATGAAACAAGCTGTACAACACTGCGATTGTGTGCGCAGCTTGCCAAGTGAGAGAAAACAGTACCTGACCACTCTCCTGCCTTTTCTATTCACATGAACATTCGATTGCAAGCTGTTTTGGACAACTTTCTTTCTCTTCTTGCAAAACACTCGGCAGACCTCCGTGCAGCCTCTAGAACACGATGGGAGATGTTTTCTGTGCTGGCACAGTTTCTCCTTGCCAGACAGAGTGGAAAAGCTTTTTGCTAAGATGTAGACGAGAAGAGAGGCTAAAGACGAAGGTACGGTGCTCTGCGGAGCTAAGCACCGCTCCCGGACCTCTTTCGGCAGAAGGCGCACACCGCAGAGCACTGTGAGCGGCAGAATCGTCTTTGCGCGAAGAAGCAGCTTCTTCGTCTCCGGGAGCCGGAGAGAGCGGCAGCTTCGCAAAGGTGATGAAACAAGCTGTACAACACTGCGATTGTGTGCGCAGCTTGCCAACTGAGAGAAAACAGTACCTGACCACTCTCCTGCCTTTTCTATTCACATGAACATTCGATTGCAAGCTGTTTTGGACAACTTTCTTTCTCTTCTTGCAAAACACTCGGCAGACCTCCGTGCAGCCTCTAGAACACGATGGGAGATGTTTTTTGTGCTGGCACAGTTTCTCCTTGCCAGACAGAGTGGAAAAGCTTTTTGCTAAGATGTAGACGAGAAGCGAGGCTAAAGAAGCACGTATGGTACTCTGCAGAGCTAAGCATCGCTCCCGGACGTCTTTCGGCAGAAGGCGCACACCGCAGAGCACTGTGAGCGGCAGAATCGTCTTTGCGCGAAGAAGCAGCTTCTTCGTCTCCGGGAGCCGGAGAGAGCGGCAACTTCGCAAAGGTGATGAAACAAGCTGTACAACACTGCGATTGTGTGCGCAGCTTGCCAAGTGGGAGAAAACAGTACCTGACCACTCTCCTGCCTTTTCTATTCACATGAACATTGGATTGCAAGCTGTTTTGGACAACTTTCTTTCTCTTCTTGCAAAACACTCGGCAGACCTCCGTGCAGCCTCTAGAACACGATGGGAGATGTTTTTTGTGCTGGCACAGTTTGTCCTTGCCAGACAGAGTGGAAAAGCTTTTTGCTAAGATGTAGACGAGAAGAGAGGCTAAAGACGAAGGTACGGTGCTCTGCAGAGCTAAGCACAGCTCCCGTGCCTCTTTCGGCAGAAGGCGCACACCGCAGACCACTGTGAGCGGCAGAATCGTCTTTGCGCGAAGAAGCAGCTTCTTCGTCTCCGGGAGCCGGAGAGAGCGGCAACTTCGCAAAGGTGATGAAACAAGCTGTACAACACTGCGATTGTGTGCGCAGCTTGCCAACTGAGAGAAAACAGTACCTGACCACTCTCCTGCCTTTTCCATTCACATGAACATTCGATTGCAAGTTGTTTTGGACAACTTTCTTTCTCTTCTTGCAAAACACTCGGCAGTCCTCCGTGCAGCCTCTAGAACACGATGGGAGATGTTTTCTGTGCTGGCAAAGTTTCTCCTTGCCAGACAGAGTGGAAAAGCTTTTTGCTAAGATGTAGACGAGAAGAGAGGCTAAAGACGAAGGTACGGTGCTCTGCAGAGCTAAGCACCGCTCTCGTGCCTCTTTCGGCAGAAGGCGCACACCGCAGAGCACTGTGAGCGGCAGAATCGTCTTTGCGCGAAGAAGCAGCTTCTTCGTCTCCGGGAGCCGGAGAGAGCGGCAACTTCGCAAAGGTGATGAAACAAGCTGTACAACACTGCGATTGTGTGCGCAGCTTGCCAAGTGGGAGAAAACAGTACCTGACCACTCTCCTGCCTTTTCTATTCACTTGAACATTCGATTGCAAGCTGTTTTGGACAACTTTCTTTCTCTTCTTGCAAAACACTCGGCAGACCTCCGTGCAGCCTCTAGAACACGATGGGAGATGTTTTTAGTGCTGGCACAGTTTCTCCTTGCCAGACAGAGTGGAAAAGCTTTTTGCTAAGATGTAGACGAGAAGAGAGGCTAAAGACGAAGGTACGGTGCTCTGCAGAGCTAAGCACAGCTCCCGGGCCTCTTTCGGCAGAAGGCGCACACCGCAGAGCACTGTGAGCGGCAGAATCGTCTTTGCGCGAAGAAGCAGCTTCTTCGTCTCCGGGAGCCGGAGAGAGCGGCAACTTCGCAAAGGTGATGAAACAAGCTGTACAACACTGCGATTGTGTGCGCAGCTTGCCAACTGAGAGAAAACAGTACCTCTGACCACTCTCCTGCCTTTCTATTCACATGATCATTCGATTGCAAGCTGTTTTGGACAACTTTCTTTCTCTTCTTGCAAAACACTCGGCAGACCTCCGTGCAGCCTCTAGAACACGATGGGAGATGTTTTTTGTGCTGGCACAGTTTCTCCTTGCCAGACAGAGTGGAAAAGCTTTTTGCTAAGATGTAGACGAGAAGAGAGGCTAAAGACGAAGGTACGGTGCTCTGCAGAGCTAAGCACCGCTCCCGTGCCTCTTTCGGCAGAAGGCGCACACCGCAGAGCACTGTGAGCGGCAGAATCGTCTTTGCGCGAAGAAGCAGCTTCTTCGTCTCCGGGAGCCGGAGAGAGCGGCAACTTGGCAAAGGTGATGAAACAAGCTGTACAACACTGCGATTGTGTGCGCAGCTTGCCAAGTGAGAGAAAACAGTACCTGACCACTCTCCTGCCTTTTCTATTCACATGAACATTCGATTGCAAGCTGTTTTGGACAACTTTCTTTCTCTTCTTGCAAAACACTCGGCAGACCTCCGTGCAGCCTCTAGAACACGATGGGAGATGTTTTCTGTGCTGGCACAGTTTCTCCTTGCCAGACAGAGTGGAAAAGCTTTTTGCTAAGATGTAGACGAGAAGAGAGGCTAAAGACGAAGGTACGGTGCTCTGCAGAGCTAAGCACCGCTCCCGGACCTCTTTGGGCAGAAGGCGCACACCGCAGAGCACTGTGAGCGGCAGAATCGTCTTTGCGCGAAGAAGCAGCTTCTTCGTCTCCGGCAGCCGGAGAGAGCGGCAACTTCGCAAAGGTGATGAAACAAGCTGTACAACACTGCGATTGTGTGAGCAGCTTGCCAACTGAGAGAAAACAGTACCTGACCACTCTCCTGCCTTTTCTATTCACATGAACATTCGATTGCAAGCTGTTTTGGACAACTTTCTTTCTCTTCTTGCAAAACACTCGGCAGACCTCCGTGCAGCCTCTAGAACACGATGGGAGATGTTTTCTGTGCTGGCACAGTTTCTCCTTGCCAGACAGAGTGGAAAAGCTTTTTGCTAAGATGTAGACGAGAAGAGAGGCTAAAGACGAAGGTACGGTGCTCTGCAGAGCTAAGCACCGCTCCCGGACCTCTTTCGGCAGAAGGCGCACACCGCAGAGCACAGTGAGCGGCAGAATCGTCTTTGCGCGAAGAAGCAGCTTCTTGGTCTCCGGCAGCCGGAGAGAGCGGCAACTTCGCAAAGGTGATGAAACAAGCTGTACAACACTGCGATTGTGTGCGCAGCTTGCCAACTGAGAGAAAACAGTACCTGACCACTCTCCTGCCTTTTCTATTCACATGAACATTCGATTGCAAGCTGTTTTGGACAACTTTCTTTCTCTTCTTGCAAAACACTCGGCAGACCTCCGTGCAGCCTCTAGAACACGATGGGAGATGTTTTTTGTGCTGGCACAGTTTCTCCTTGCCAGACAGAGTGGAAAAGCTTTTTGCTAAGATGTAGACGAGAAGAGAGGCTAAAGACGAAGGTACGGTGCTCTGCAGAGCTAAGCACCGCTCCCGGACCTCTTTGGGCAGAAGGCGCACACCGCAGAGCACTGTGAGCGGCAGAATCGTCTTTGCGCGAAGAAGCAGCTTCTTCGTCTCCGGGAGCCGGAGAGAGCGGCAACTTGGCAAAGGTGATGAAACAAGCTGTACAACACTGCGATTGTGTGCGCAGCTTGCCAACTGAGAGAAAACAGTACCTGACCACTCTCCTGCCTTTCTATTCACATGATCATTCGATTGCAAGCTGTTTTGGACAACTTTCTTTCTCTTCTTGCAAAACACTCGGCAGACCTCCGTGCAGCCTCTAGAACACGATGGGAGATGTTTTTTGTGCTGGCACAGTTTCTCCTTGCCAGACAGAGTGGAAAAGCTTTTTGCTAAGATGTAGACGAGAAGAGAGGCTAAAGACGAAGGTACGGTGCTCTGCAGAGCTAAGCACCGCTCCCGTGCCTCTTTCGGCAGAAGGCGCACACCGCAGAGCACTGTGAGCGGCAGAATCGTCTTTGCGCGAAGAAGCAGCTTCTTCGTCTCCGGGAGCCGGAGAGAGCGGCAACTTGGCAAAGGTGATGAAACAAGCTGTACAACACTGCGATTGTGTGCGCAGCTTGCCAAGTGAGAGAAAACAGTACCTGACCACTCTCCTGCCTTTTCTATTCACATGAACATTCGATTGCAAGCTGTTTTGGACAACTTTCTTTCTCTTCTTGCAAAACACTCGGCAGACCTCCGTGCAGCCTCTAGAACACGATGGGAGATGTTTTCTGTGCAGGCACAGTTTCTCCTTGCCAGACAGAGTGGAAAAGCTTTTTGCTAAGATGTAGACGAGAAGAGAGGCTAAAGACGAAGGTACGGTGCTCTGCAGAGCTAAGCACCGCTCCCGGACCTCTTTGGGCAGAAGGCGCACACCGCAGAGCACTGTGAGCGGCAGAATCGTCTTTGCGCGAAGAAGCAGCTTCTTCGTCTCCGGCAGCCGGAGAGAGCGGCAACTTCGCAAAGGTGATGAAACAAGCTGTACAACACTGCGATTGTGTGAGCAGCTTGCCAACTGAGAGAAAACAGTACCTGACCACTCTCCTGCCTTTTCTATTCACATGAACATTCGATTGCAAGCTGTTTTGGACAACTTTCTTTCTCTTCTTGCAAAACACTCGGCAGACCTCCGTGCAGCCTCTAGAACACGATGGGAGATGTTTTCTGTGCTGGCACAGTTTCTCCTTGCCAGACAGAGTGGAAAAGCTTTTTGCTAAGATGTAGACGAGAAGAGAGGCTAAAGACGAAGGTACGGTGCTCTGCAGAGCTAAGCACCGCTCCCGGACCTCTTTCGGCAGAAGACACACACTGCAGAACACAGTGGGCGGCAGAATCGTCTTTGCGCGAAGAAGCAGCTTCTTCGTCTCCGGGAGCCGGAGAGAGCGGCAACTTCGCAAAGGTGATGAAACAAGCTGTACAACACTGCGATTGTGTGCGCAGCTTGCCAACTGAGAGAACACAGTACCTGACCACTCTCCTGCCTTTCTATTCACATGATCATTCGATTGCAAGCTGTTTTGGACAACTTTCTTTCTCTTCTTGCAAAACACTCGGCAGACCTCCGTGCAGCCTCTAGAACACGATGGGAGATGTTTTTTGTGCTGGCACAGTTTCTCCTTGCCAGACAGAGTGGAAAAGCTTTTTGCTAAGATGTAGACGAGAAGAGAGGCTAAAGACGAAGGTACGGTGCTCTGCAGAGCTAAGCACCGCTCCCGTGCCTCTTTCGGCAGAAGGCGTACACCGCAGAGCACAGTGAGCGGCAGAATCGTCTTTGCGCGATGAAGCAGCTTCTTCGTCTCCGGGAGCCGGAGAGAGCGGCAACTTGGCAAAGGTGATGAAACAAGCTGTACAAAACTGCGATTGTGTGCGCAGCTTGCCAAGTCGGAGAAAACAGTACCTGACAACTCTCCTGCGTTTTGTATTCACATGAACATTCGATTGCAAGCTGTTTTGGACAACTTTCTTTCTCTTCTTGCAAAACACTCGGCAGACCTCCGTGCAGCCTCTAGAACACGATGGGAGATGTTTTCTGTGCTGGCACAGTTTCTCCTTGCCAGACAGAGTGGAAAAGCTTTTTGCTAAGATGTAGATGAGAAGAGAGACTAAAGACGAAGGTACGGTGCTCTGCAGAGCTAAGCATCGCTCCCGGACGTCTTTCGGCAGAAGGCGCACACCGCAGAGCACTGTGAGCGGCAGAATCGTCTTTGCGCGAAGAAGCAGCTTCTTCGTCTCCGGGAGCCGGAGAGAGCGGCAACTTGGCAAAGGTGATGAAACAAGCTGTACAACACTGCGATTGTGTGCGCAGCTTGCCAACTGAGAGAAAACAGTACCTGACCACTCTCCTGCCTTTTCCATTCACATGAACATTCGATTGCAAGCTGTTTTGGACAACTTTCTTTCTCTTCTTGCAAAACACTCGGCAGACCTCCGTGCAGCCTCTAGAACACGATGGGAGATGTTTTCTGTGCTGGCAAAGTTTCTCCTTGCCAGACAGAGTGGAAAAGCTTTTTGCTAAGATGTAGACGAGAAGAGAGGCTAAAGACGAAGGTACGGTGCTCTGCAGAGCTAAGCACCACTCTCGTGCCTCTTTCGGCAGAAGGCGCACACCGCAGAGCACTGTGAGCGGCAGAATCGTCTTTGCGCGAAGAAGCAGCTTCTTCGTCTCCGGGAGCCGGAGAGAGCGGCAACTTCGCAAAGGTGATGAAACAAGCTGTACAACACTGCGATTGTGTGCGCAGCTTGCCAACTGAGAGAAAACAGTACCTGACCACTCTCCTGCCTTTCTATTCACATGAACATTGGATTGCAAGCTGTTTTGGACAACTTTCTTTCTCTTCTTGCAAAACACTCGGCAGACCTCCGTGCAGCCTCTAGAACACGATGGGAGATGTTTTCTGTGCTGGCACAGTTTCTCCTTGCCAGACAGAGTGGAAAAGCTTTTTGCTAAGATGTAGACGAGAAGAGAGGCTAAAGACGAAGGTACGGTGCTCTGCAGAGCTAAGCACCGCTCCCGTGCCTCTTTCGGCAGAAGGCGCACACCGCAGAGCACTGTGAGCGGCAGAATCGTCTTTGCGCGAAGAAGCAGCTTCTTCGTCTCCGGGAGCCGGAGAGAGCGGCAACTTGGCAAAGGTGATGAAACAAGCTGTACAACACTGCGATTGTGTGCGCAGCTTGCCAAGTGAGAGAAAACAGTACCTGACCACTCTCCTGCCTTTTCTATTCACATGAACATTCGATTGCAAGCTGTTTTGGACAACTTTCTTTCTCTTCTTGCAAAACACTCGGCAGACCTCCGTGCAGCCTCTAGAACACGATGGGAGATGTTTTCTGTGCTGGCACAGTTTCTCCTTGCCAGACAGAGTGGAAAAGCTTTTTGCTAAGATGTAGACGAGAAGAGAGGCTAAAGACGAAGGTACGGTGCTCTGCAGAGCTAAGCACCGCTCCCGGACCTCTTTGGGCAGAAGGCGCACACCGCAGAGCACTGTGAGCGGCAGAATCGTCTTTGCGCGAAGAAGCAGCTTCTTCGTCTCCGGCAGCCGGAGAGAGCGGCAACTTCGCAAAGGTGATGAAACAAGCTGTACAACACTGCGATTGTGTGAGCAGCTTGCCAACTGAGAGAAAACAGTACCTGACCACTCTCCTGCCTTTTCTATTCACATGAACATTCGATTGCAAGCTGTTTTGGACAACTTTCTTTCTCTTCTTGCAAAACACTCGGCAGACCTCCGTGCAGCCTCTAGAACACGATGGGAGATGTTTTCTGTGCTGGCACAGTTTCTCCTTGCCAGACAGAGTGGAAAAGCTTTTTGCTAAGATGTAGACGAGAAGAGAGGCTAAAGACGAAGGTACGGTGCTCTGCAGAGCTAAGCACCGCTCCCGGACCTCTTTCGGCAGAAGGCGCACACCGCAGAGCACAGTGAGCGGCAGAATCGTCTTTGCGCGAAGAAGCAGCTTCTTGGTCTCCGGGAGCCGGAGAGAGCGGCAACTTCGCAAAGGTGATGAAACAAGCTGTACAACACTGCGATTGTGTGCGCAGCTTGCCAACTGAGAGAAAACAGTACCTGACCACTCTCCTGCCTTTTCTATTCACATGAACATTCGATTGCAAGCTGTTTTGGACAACTTTCTTTCTCTTCTTGCAAAACACTCGGCAGACCTCCGTGCAGCCTCTAGAACACGATGGGAGATGTTTTTTGTGCTGGCACAGTTTCTCCTTGCCAGACAGAGTGGAAAAGCTTTTTGCTAAGATGTAGACGAGAAGAGAGGCTAAAGACGAAGGTACGGTGCTCTGCAGAGCTAAGCACCGCTCCCGGACCTCTTTGGGCAGAAGGCGCACACCGCAGAGCACTGTGAGCGGCAGAATCGTCTTTGCGCGAAGAAGCAGCTTCTTCGTCTCCGGGAGCCGGAGAGAGCGGCAACTTGGCAAAGGTGATGAAACAAGCTGTACAACACTGCGATTGTGTGCGCAGCTTGCCAACTGAGAGAAAACAGTACCTGACCACTCTCCTGCCTTTTCTATTCACATGAACATTCGATTGCAAGCTGTTTTGGACAACTTTCTTTCTCTTCTTGCAAAACACTCGGCAGACCTCCGTGCAGCCTCTAGAACACGATGGGAGATGTTTTTTGTGCTGGCACAGTTTCTCCTTGCCAGACAGAGTGGAAAAGCTTTTTGCTAAGATGTAGACGAGAAGAGAGGCTAAAGACGAAGGTACGGTGCTCTGCAGAGCTAAGCACCGCTCCCGGACCTCTTTGGGCAGAAGGCGCACACCGCAGAGCACTGTGAGCGGCAGAATCGTCTTTGCGCGAAGAAGCAGCTTCTTCGTCTCCGGGAGCCGGAGAGAGCGGCAACTTGGCAAAGGTGATGAAACAAGCTGTACAACACTGCGATTGTGTGCGCAGCTTGCCAAGTGAGAGAAAACAGTACCTGACCACTCTCCTGCCTTTTCTATTCACATGAACATTCGATTGCAAGCTGTTTTGGACAACTTTCTTTCTCTTCTTGCAAAACACTCGGCAGACCTCCGTGCAGCCTCTAGAACACGATGGGAGATGTTTTCTGTGCTGGCACAGTTTCTCCTTGCCAGACAGAGTGGAAAAGCTTTTTGCTAAGATGTAGACGAGAAGAGAGGCTAAAGACGAAGGTACGGTGCTCTGCAGAGCTAAGCACCGCTCCCGGACCTCTTTGGGCAGAAGGCGCACACCGCAGAGCACTGTGAGCGGCAGAATCGTCTTTGCGCGAAGAAGCAGCTTCTTCGTCTCCGGCAGCCGGAGAGAGCGGCAACTTCGCAAAGGTGATGAAACAAGCTGTACAACACTGCGATTGTGTGAGCAGCTTGCCAACTGAGAGAAAACAGTACCTGACCACTCTCCTGCCTTTTCTATTCACATGAACATTCGATTGCAAGCTGTTTTGGACAACTTTCTTTCTCTTCTTGCAAAACACTCGGCAGACCTCCGTGCAGCCTCTAGAACACGATGGGAGATGTTTTCTGTGCTGGCACAGTTTCTCCTTGCCAGACAGAGTGGAAAAGCTTTTTGCTAAGATGTAGACGAGAAGAGAGGCTAAAGACGAAGGTACGGTGCTCTGCAGAGCTAAGCACCGCTCCCGGACCTCTTTCGGCAGAAGACACACACTGCAGAACACAGTGGGCGGCAGAATCGTCTTTGCGCGAAGAAGCAGCTTCTTCGTCTCCGGGAGCCGGAGAGAGCGGCAACTTCGCAAAGGTGATGAAACAAGCTGTACAACACTGCGATTGTGTGCGCAGCTTGCCAACTGAGAGAACACAGTACCTGACCACTCTCCTGCCTTTCTATTCACATGATCATTCGATTGCAAGCTGTTTTGGACAACTTTCTTTCTCTTCTTGCAAAACACTCGGCAGACCTCCGTGCAGCCTCTAGAACACGATGGGAGATGTTTTTTGTGCTGGCACAGTTTCTCCTTGCCAGACAGAGTGGAAAAGCTTTTTGCTAAGATGTAGACGAGAAGAGAGGCTAAAGACGAAGGTACGGTGCTCTGCAGAGCTAAGCACCGCTCCCGTGCCTCTTTCGGCAGAAGGCGTACACCGCAGAGCACAGTGAGCGGCAGAATCGTCTTTGCGCGATGAAGCAGCTTCTTCGTCTCCGGGAGCCGGAGAGAGCGGCAACTTGGCAAAGGTGATGAAACAAGCTGTACAAAACTGCGATTGTGTGCGCAGCTTGCCAAGTCGGAGAAAACAGTACCTGACAACTCTCCTGCGTTTTGTATTCACATGAACATTCGATTGCAAGCTGTTTTGGACAACTTTCTTTCTCTTCTTGCAAAACACTCGGCAGACCTCCGTGCAGCCTCTAGAACACGATGGGAGATGTTTTCTGTGCTGGCACAGTTTCTCCTTGCCAGACAGAGTGGAAAAGCTTTTTGCTAAGATGTAGATGAGAAGAGAGACTAAAGACGAAGGTACGGTGCTCTGCAGAGCTAAGCATCGCTCCCGGACGTCTTTCGGCAGAAGGCGCACACCGCAGAGCACTGTGAGCGGCAGAATCGTCTTTGCGCGAAGAAGCAGCTTCTTCGTCTCCGGGAGCCGGAGAGAGCGGCAACTTGGCAAAGGTGATGAAACAAGCTGTACAACACTGCGATTGTGTGCGCAGCTTGCCAACTGAGAGAAAACAGTACCTGACCACTCTCCTGCCTTTTCCATTCACATGAACATTCGATTGCAAGCTGTTTTGGACAACTTTCTTTCTCTTCTTGCAAAACACTCGGCAGACCTCCGTGCAGCCTCTAGAACACGATGGGAGATGTTTTCTGTGCTGGCAAAGTTTCTCCTTGCCAGACAGAGTGGAAAAGCTTTTTGCTAAGATGTAGACGAGAAGAGAGGCTAAAGACGAAGGTACGGTGCTCTGCAGAGCTAAGCACCACTCTCGTGCCTCTTTCGGCAGAAGGCGCACACCGCAGAGCACTGTGAGCGGCAGAATCGTCTTTGCGCGAAGAAGCAGCTTCTTCGTCTCCGGGAGCCGGAGAGAGCGGCAACTTGGCAAAGGTGATGAAACAAGCTGTACAACACTGCGATTGTGTGCGCAGCTTGCCAACTGAGAGAAAACAGTACCTGACCACTCTCCTGCCTTTCTATTCACATGAACATTGGATTGCAAGCTGTTTTGGACAACTTTCTTTCTCTTCTTGCAAAACACTCGGCAGACCTCCGTGCAGCCTCTAGAACACGATGGGAGATGTTTTCTGTGCTGGCACAGTTTCTCCTTGCCAGACAGAGTGGAAAAGCTTTTTGCTAAGATGTAGACGAGAAGAGAGGCTAAAGACGAAGGTACGGTGCTCTGCAGAGCTAAGCACAGCTCCCGTGCCTCTTTCGGCAGAAGGCGCACACCGCAGAGCACTGTGAGCGGCAGAATCGTCTTTGCGCGAAGAAGCAGCTTCTTCGTCTCCGGCAGCCGGAGAGAGCGGCAACTTGGCAAAGGTGATGAAACAAGCTGTACAACACTGCGATTGTGTGCGCAGCTTGCCAACTGAGAGAAAACAGTACCTGACCACTCTCCTGCCTTTTCTATACACTTGAACATTCGATTGCAAGCTGTTTTGGACAATTTTCTTTCTCTTCTTGCAAAACACTCGGCAGACCTCCGTGCAGCCTCTAGAACACGATGGGAGATGTTTTTTGTGCTGGCACAGTTTCTCCTTGCCAGACAGAGTGGAAAAGCTTTTTGCTAAGATGTAGACGAGAAGAGAGACTAAAGACGAAGGTACGGTGCTCTGCAGAGCTAAGCACCGCTCCCGGACCTCTTTCGGCAGAAGGCGCACACCGCAGAGCACTGTGAGCGGCAGAATCGTCTTTGCGCGAAGAAGCAGCTTCTTCGTCTCCGGGAGCCGGAGAGAGCGGCAACTTGGCAAAGGTGATGAAACAAGCTGTACAACACTGCGATTGTGTGCGCAGCTTGCCAACTGAGAGAAAACAGTACCTGACCACTCTCCTGCCTTTTCCATTCACATGAACATTCGATTGCAAGCTGTTTTGGACAACTTTCTTTCTCTTCTTGCAAAACACTCGGCAGACCTCCGTGCAGCCTCTAGAACACGATGGGAGATGTTTTCTGTGCTGGCACAGTTTCTCCTTGCCAGACAGAGTGGAAAAGCTTTTTGCTAAGATGTAGACGAGAAGAGAGGCTAAAGACGAAGGTACGGTGCTCTGCAGAGCTAAGCACCGCTCCCGGACCTCTTTCGGCAGAAGGCGCACACCGCAGAGCACTGTGAGCGGCAGAATCGTCTTTGCGCGAAGAAGCAGCTTCTTCGTCTCCGGGAGCCGGAGAGAGCGGCAACTTCGCAAAGGTGATGAAACAAGCTGTACAACACTGCGATTGTGTGCGCAGCTTGCCAACTGAGAGAAAACAGTACCTGACCACTCTCCTACCTTTTCTATTCACATGAACATTCGATTGCAAGCTGTTTTGGACAACTTTCTTTCTCTTCTTGCAAAACACTCGGCAGACCTCCGTGCAGCCTCTAGAACACGATGGGAGATGTTTTCTGTGCTGGCACAGTTTCTCCTTGCCAGACAGAGTGGAAAAGCTTTTTGCTAAGATGTAGACGAGAAGAGAGGCTAAAGACGAAGGTACGGTGCTCTGCAGAGCTAAGCACCGCTCCCGGACGTCTTTCGGCAGAAGGCGCACACCGCAGAGCACTGTGAGCGGCAGAATCGTCTTTGCGCGAAGAAGCAGCTTCTTCGTCTCCGGGAGCCGGAGAGAGCGGCAACTTCGCAAAGGTGATGAAACAAGCTGTACAACACTGCGATTGTGTGCGCAGCTTGCCAACTGAGAGAAAACAGTACCTGACCACTCTCCTGCCTTTTCTATTCACTTGAACATTCGATTGGAAGCTGTTTTGGACAACTTTCTTTCTCTTCTTGCAAAACACTCGGCAGACCTCCGTGCAGCCTCTAGAACACGATGGGAGGTGTTTTCTGTGCTGGCACCGTTTGTCCTTGCCAGACAGAGTGGAAAAGCTTTTTGCTAAGATGTAGACGAGAAGAGAGGCTAAAGACGAAGGTACGGTGCTCTGCAGAGCTAAGCACCGCTTCCGGACCTCTTTGGGCAGAAGGCGCACACCGCAGAGCACTGTGAGCGGCAGAATCGTCTTTGCGCGAAGAAGCAGCTTCTTCGTCTCCGGGAGCCGGAGAGAGCGGCAACTTCGCAAAGGTGATGAAACAAGCTGTACAACACTGCGATTGTGTGAGCAGCTTGCCAACTGAGAGAAAACAGTACCTGACCACTCTCCTGCCTTTTCTATTCACATGAACATTCGATTGCAAGCTGTTTTGGACAACTTTCTTTCTCTTCTTGCAAAACACTCGGCAGACCTCCGTGCAGCCTCTAGAACACGATGGGAGATGTTTTCTGTGCTGGCAAAGTTTCTCCTTGCCAGACAGAGTGGAAAAGCTTTTTGCTAAGATGTAGACGAGAAGAGACGCTAAAGACGAAGGTACGGTGCTCTGCAGAGCTAAGCACCGCTCCCGGACCTCTTTCGGCAGAAGGCGCACACCGCAGAGCACTGTGAGCGGCAGAATCGTCTTTGCGCGAAGAAGCAGCTTCTTCGTCTCCGGGAGCCGGAGATAGCGGCAACTTCGCAAAGGTGATGAAACAAGCTGTACAACACTGCGATTGTGTGCGCAGCTTTCCAAGTGGGGGAAAATAGTACCTGACCACTCTCCTGCCTTTTCTATTCACATGAACATTCGATTGCAAGCTGTTTTGGACAACTTTCTTTCTCTTCTTGCAAAACACTCGGCAGACCTCCGTGCAGCCTCTAGAACACGATGGGAGATGTTTTTTGTGCTGGCACAGTTTCTCCTTGCCAGACAGAGTGGAAAAGCTTTTTGCTAAGATGTA
This sequence comes from Melozone crissalis, assembly GCF_028551555.1. Taxonomy (NCBI): domain Eukaryota; kingdom Metazoa; phylum Chordata; class Aves; order Passeriformes; family Passerellidae; genus Melozone; species Melozone crissalis. Next base: position 39,266 of record NW_026536186.1, read on the forward strand.
GACGAGAAGCGAGGCTAAAGAAGCACGTATGGTACTCTGCAGAGCTAAGCACCGCTCCCGGACCTCTTTCGGCAGAAGGCGCACACCGCAGAGCACTGTGAGCGGCAGAATCGTCTTTGCGCGAAGAAGCAGCTTCTTCGTCTCCGGGAGCCGGAGAGAGCGGCAACTTCGCAAAGGTGATGAAACAAGCTGTACAACACTGCGATTGTGTGCGCAGCTTGCCAAGTGGGGGAAAACAGTACCTGACCACTCTCCTGCCTTTTCTATTCACATGAACATTCGATTGCAAGCTGTTTTGGACAACTTTCTTTCTCTTCTTGCAAAACACTCGGCAGACCTCCGTGCAGCCTCTAGAACACGATGGGAGATGTTTTCTGTGCTGGCACAGTTTCTCCTTGCCAGACAGAGTGGAAAAGCTTTTTGCTAAGATGTAGACGAGAAGAGAGGCTAAAGACGAAGGTACGGTGCTCTGCAGAGCTAAGCACAGCTCCCAGGCCTCTTTCGGCAGAAGGCGCACACCGCAGAGCACTGTGAGCGGCAGAATCGTCTTTGCGCGAAGAAGCAGCTTCTTCGTCTCCGGGAGCCGGAGAGAGCGGCAACTTGGCAAAGGTGATGAAACAAGCTGTACAACACTGCGATTGTGTGCGCAGCTTGCCAACTGAGAGAAAACAGTACCTGACCACTCTCCTGCCTTTTCCATTCACATGAACATTCGATTGCAAGCTGTTTTGGACAACTTTCTTTCTCTTCTTGCAAAACACTCGGCAGACCTCCGTGCAGCCTCTAGAACACGATGGGAGATGTTTTCTGTGCTGGCAAAGTTTCTCCTTGCCAGACAGAGTGGAAAAGCTTTTTGCTAAGATGTAGACGAGAAGAGAGGCTAAAGACGAAGGTACGGTGCTCTGCAGAGCTAAGCACCGCTCTCGTGCCTCTTTCGGCAGAAGGCGCACACCGCAGAGCACTGTGAGCGGCAGAATCGTCTTTGCGCGAAGAAGCAGCTTCTTCGTCTCCGGGAGCCGGAGAGAGCGGCAACTTCGCAAAGGTGATGAAACAAGCTGTACAACACTGCGATTGTGTGCGCAGCTTGCCAACTGAGAGAAAACAGTACCTGACCACTCTCCTGCCTTTCTATTCACATGAACATTGGATTGCAAGCTGTTTTGGACAACTTTCTTTCTCTTCTTGCAAAACACTCGGCAGACCTGCGTGCAGCCTCTAGAACACGATGGGAGATGTTTTCTGTGCTGGCACAGTTTCTCCTTGCCAGACAGAGTGGAAAAGCTTTTTGCTAAGATGTAGACGAGAAGAGAGGCTAAAGACGAAGGTACGGTGCTCTGCAGAGCTAAGCACAGCTCCCGTGCCTCTTTCGGCAGAAGGCGCACACCGCAGAGCACTGTGAGCGGCAGAATCGTCTTTGCGCGAAGAAGCAGCTTCTTCGTCTCCGGCAGCCGGAGAGAGCGGCAACTTGGCAAAGGTGATGAAACAAGCTGTACAACACTGCGATTGTGTGCGCAGCTTGCCAACTGAGAGAAAACAGTACCTGACCACTCTCCTGCCTTTTCTATACACTTGAACATTCGATTGCAAGCTGTTTTGGACAATTTTCTTTCTCTTCTTGCAAAACACTCGGCAGACCTCCGTGCAGCCTCTAGAACACGATGGGAGATGTTTTTTGTGCTGGCACAGTTTCTCCTTGCCAGACAGAGTGGAAAACCTTTTTGCTAAGATGTAGACGAGAAGAGAGACTAAAGACGAAGGTACGGTGCTCTGCAGAGCTAAGCACCGCTCCCGGACCTCTTTCGGCAGAAGGCGCACACCGCAGAGCACTGTGAGCGGCAGAATCGTCTTTGCGCGAAGAAGCAGCTTCTTCGTCTCCGGGAGCCGGAGAGAGCGGCAACTTCGCAAAGGTGATGAAACAAGCTGTACAACACTGCGATTGTGTGCGCAGCTTGCCAAGTGGGAGAAAACAGTACCTGACCACTCTCCTGCCTTTTCTATTCACTTGAACATTCGATTGCAAGCTGTTTTGGACAACTTTCTTTCTCTTCTTGCAAAACACTCGGCAGACCTCCGTGCAGCCTCTAGAACACGATGGGAGATGTTTTCTGTGCTGGCACAGTTTCTCCTTGCCAGACAGAGTGAAAAAGCTTTTTGCTAAGATGTAGACGAGAAGAGAGACTAAAGACGAAGGTACGGTGCTCTGCAGAGCTAAGCACCGCTCCCGGACCTCTTTCGGCAGAAGGCGCACACCGCAGAGCACAGTGAGCGGCAGAATCGTCTTTGCGCGAAGAAGCAGCTTCTTGGTCTCCGGGAGCCGGAGAGAGCGGCAACTTCGCAAAGGTGATGAAACAAGCTGTACAACACTGCGATTGTGTGCGCAGCTTGCCAACTGAGAGAAAACAGTACCTGACCACTCTCCTGCCTTTTCTATTCACATGAACATTCGATTGCAAGCTGTTTTGGACAACTTTCTTTCTCTTCTTGCAAAACACTCGGCAGACCTCCGTGCAGCCTCTAGAACACGATGGGAGATGTTTTTTGTGCTGGCACAGTTTCTCCTTGCCAGACAGAGTGGAAAAGCTTTTTGCTAAGATGTAGACGAGAAGAGAGGCTAAAGACGAAGGTACGGTGCTCTGCAGAGCTAAGCACCGCTCCCGGACCTCTTTCGGCAGAAGGCGCACACCGCAGAGCACTGTGAGCGGCAGAATCGTCTTTGCGCGAAGAAGCAGCTTCTTCGTCTCCGGGAGCCGGAGAGAGCGGCAACTTGGCAAAGGTGATGAAACAAGCTGTACAACACTGCGATTGTGTGCGCAGCTTGCCAACTGAGAGAAAACAGTACCTGACCACTCTCCTGCCTTTCTATTCACATGATCATTCGATTGCAAGCTGTTTTGGACAACTTTCTTTCTCTTCTTGCAAAACACTCGGCAGACCTCCGTGCAGCCTCTAGAACACGATGGGAGATGTTTTTTGTGCTGGCACAGTTTCTCCTTGCCAGACAGAGTGGAAAAGGTTTTTGCTAAGATGTAGACGAGAAGAGAGGCTAAAGACGAAGGTACGGTGCTCTGCAGAGCTAAGCACCGCTCCCGTGCCTCTTTCGGCAGAAGGCGCACACCGCAGAGCACAGTGAGCGGCAGAATCGTCTTTGCGCGAAGAAGCAGCTTCTTCGTCTCCGGGAGCCGGAGAGAGCGGCAACTTCGCAAAGGTGATGAAACAAGCTGTACAACACTGCGATTGTGTTCGCAGCTTGCCAAGTGAGAGAAAACAGTACCTGACCACTCTCCTGCCTTTTCTATTCACATGAACATTCGATTGCAAGCTGTTTTGGACAACTTTCTTTCTCTTCTTGCAAAACACTCGGCAGACCTCCGTGCAGCCTCTAGAACACGATGGGAGATGTTTTCTGTGCTGGCACAGTTTCTCCTTGCCAGACAGAGTGGAAAAGCTTTTTGCTAAGATGTAGACGAGAAGAGAGGCTAAAGACGAAGGTACGGTGCTCTGCAGAGCTAAGCACCGCTCCCGGACCTCTTTCGGCAGAAGACACACACTGCAGAACACAGTGAGCGGCAGAATCGTCTTTGCGCGAAGAAGCAGCTTCTTCGTCTCCGGGAGCCGGAGAGAGCGGCAACTTCGCAAAGGTGATGAAACAAGCTGTACAACACTGCGATTGTGTGCGCAGCTTGCCAACTGAGAGAACACAGTACCTGACCACTCTCCTGCCTTTCTATTCACATGAACATTCGATTGGAAGCTGTTTTGGACAACTTTCTTTCTCTTCTTGCAAAACACTCGGCAGACCTCCGTGCAGCCTCTAGAACACGATGGGAGATGTTTTTTGTGCTGGCACAGTTTCTCGTTGCCAGACAGAGTGGAAAAGCTTTTTGCTAAGATGTAGACGAGAAGAGAGACTAAAGACGAAGGTACGGTGCTCTGCAGAGCTAAGCACCGCTCCCGGACCTCTTTCGGCAGAAGGCGCACACCGCAGAGCACTGTGAGCGGCAGAATCGTCTTTGCGCGAAGAAGCAGCTTCTTCGTCTCCGGGAGCCGGAGAGAGCGGCAACTTCGCAAAGGTGATGAAACAAGCTGTACAACACTGCGATTGTGTGCGCAGCTTGCCAAGTGGGTGAAAACAGTACCTGACCACTCTCCTGCCTTTTCTATTCACATGAACATTCGATTGCAAGCTGTTTTGGACAACTTTCTTTCTCTTCTTGCAAAACACTCGGTAGACCTCCGTGCAGCCTCTAGAACACGATGGGAGATGTTTTCTATGCTGGCACAGTTTCTCCTTGCCAGACAGAGTGGAAAAGCTTTTTGCTAAGATGTAGACGAGAAGAGAGACTAAAGACGAAGGTACGGTGCTCTGCAGAGCTAAGCACCGCTCCCGGACCTCTTTCGGCAGAAGGCGCACACCGCAGAGCACAGTGAGCGGCAGAATCGTCTTTGCGCGAAGAAGCAGCTTCTTGGTCTCCGGGAGCCGGAGAGAGCGGCAACTTCGCAAAGGTGATGAAACAAGCTGTACAACACTGCGATTGTGTGCGCAGCTTGCCAAGTGAGAGAAAACAGTACCTGACCACTCTCCTGCCTTTTCTATTCACATGAACATTCGATTGCAAGCTGTTTTGGACAACTTTCTTTCTCTTCTTGCAAAACACTCGGCAGACCTCCGTGCAGCCTCTAGAACACGATGGGAGATGTTTTTTGTGCTGGCACAGTTTCTCCTTGCCAGACAGAGTGGAAAAGCTTTTTGCTAAGATGTAGACGAGAAGAGAGGCTAAAGACGAAGGTACGGTGCTCTGCAGAGCTAAGCACCGCTCCCGGACCTCTTTGGGCAGAAGGCGCACACCGCAGAGCACTGTGAGCGGCAGAATCGTCTTTGCGCGAAGAAGCAGCTTCTTCGTCTCCGGGAGCCGGAGAGAGCGGCAACTTGGCAAAGGTGATGAAACAAGCTGTACAACACTGCGATTGTGTGCGCAGCTTGCCAACTGAGAGAAAACAGTACCTGACCACTCTCCTGCCTTTCTATTCACATGATCATTCGATTGCAAGCTGTTTTGGACAACTTTCTTTCTCTTCTTGCAAAACACTCGGCAGACCTCCGTGCAGCCTCTAGAACACGATGGGAGATGTTTTTTGTGCTGGCACAGTTTCTCCTTGCCAGACAGAGTGGAAAAGCTTTTTGCTAAGATGTAGACGAGAAGAGAGGCTAAAGACGAAGGTACGGTGCTCTGCAGAGCTAAGCACCGCTCCCGTGCCTCTTTCGGCAGAAGGCGCACACCGCAGAGCACTGTGAGCGGCAGAATCGTCTTTGCGCGAAGAAGCAGCTTCTTCGTCTCCGGGAGCCGGAGAGAGCGGCAACTTGGCAAAGGTGATGAAACAAGCTGTACAACACTGCGATTGTGTGCGCAGCTTGCCAACTGAGAGAAAACAGTACCTGACCACTCTCCTGCCTTTTCTATTCACATGAACATTCGATTGCAAGCTGTTTTGGACAACTTTCTTTCTCTTCTTGCAAAACACTCGGCAGACCTCCGTGCAGCCTCTAGAACACGATGGGAGATGTTTTCTGTGCTGGCACAGTTTCTCCTTGCCAGACAGAGTGGAAAAGCTTTTTGCTAAGATGTAGACGAGAAGAGAGGCTAAAGACGAAGGTACGGTGCTCTGCAGAGCTAAGCACCGCTCCCGGACCTCTTTGGGCAGAAGGCGCACACCGCAGAGCACTGTGAGCGGCAGAATCGTCTTTGCGCGAAGAAGCAGCTTCTTCGTCTCCGGCAGCCGGAGAGAGCGGCAACTTCGCAAAGGTGATGAAACAAGCTGTACAACACTGCGATTGTGTGAGCTGCTTGCCAAGTGAGAGAAAACAGTACCTGACCACTCTCCTGCCTTTTCTATTCACATGAACATTCGATTGCAAGCTGTTTTGGACAACTTTCTTTCTCTTCTTGCAAAACACTCGGCAGACCTCCGTGCAGCCTCTAGAACACGATGGGAGATGTTTTCTGTGCTGGCACAGTTTCTCCTTGCCAGACAGAGTGGAAAAGCTTTTTGCTAAGATGTAGACGAGAAGAGAGGCTAAAGACGAAGGTACGGTGCTCTGCAGAGCTAAGCACCGCTCCCGGACCTCTTTCGGCAGAAGACACACACTGCAGAACACAGTGGGCGGCAGAATCGTCTTTGCGCGAAGAAGCAGCTTCTTCGTCTCCGGGAGCCGGAGAGAGCGGCAACTTCGCAAAGGTGATGAAACAAGCTGTACAACACTGCGATTGTGTGCGCAGCTTGCCAACTGAGAGAACACAGTACCTGACCACTCTCCTGCCTTTCTATTCACATGATCATTCGATTGCAAGCTGTTTTGGACAACTTTCTTTCTCTTCTTGCAAAACACTCGGCAGACCTCCGTGCAGCCTCTAGAACACGATGGGAGATGTTTTTTGTGCTGGCACAGTTTCTCCTTGCCAGACAGAGTGGAAAAGCTTTTTGCTAAGATGTAGACGAGAAGAGAGGCTAAAGACGAAGGTACGGTGCTCTGCAGAGCTAAGCACCGCTCCCGTGCCTCTTTCGGCAGAAGGCGTACACCGCAGAGCACAGTGAGCGGAAGAATCGTCTTTGCGCGATGAAGCAGCTTCTTCGTCTCCGGGAGCCGGAGAGAGCGGCAACTTGGCAAAGGTGATGAAACAAGCTGTACAAAACTGCGATTGTGTGCGCAGCTTGCCAAGTCGGAGAAAACAGTACCTGACAACTCTCCTGCGTTTTGTATTCACATGAACATTCGATTGCAAGCTGTTTTGGACAACTTTCTTTCTCTTCTTGCAAAACACTCGGCAGACCTCCGTGCAGCCTCTAGAACACGATGGGAGATGTTTTCTGTGCTGGCACAGTTTCTCCTTGCCAGACAGAGTGGAAAAGCTTTTTGCTAAGATGTAGATGAGAAGAGAGACTAAAGACGAAGGTACGGTGCTCTGCAGAGCTAAGCATCGCTCCCGGACGTCTTTCGGCAGAAGGCGCACACCGCAGAGCACTGTGAGCGGCAGAATCGTCTTTGCGCGAAGAAGCAGCTTCTTCGTCTCCGGGAGCCGGAGAGAGCGGCAACTTGGCAAAGGTGATGAAACAAGCTGTACAACACTGCGATTGTGTGCGCAGCTTGCCAACTGAGAGAAAACAGTACCTGACCACTCTCCTGCCTTTTCCATTCACATGAACATTCGATTGCAAGCTGTTTTGGACAACTTTCTTTCTCTTCTTGCAAAACACTCGGCAGACCTCCGTGCAGCCTCTAGAACACGATGGGAGATGTTTTCTGTGCTGGCAAAGTTTCTCCTTGCCAGACAGAGTGGAAAAGCTTTTTGCTAAGATGTAGACGAGAAGAGAGGCTAAAGACGAAGGTACGGTGCTCTGCAGAGCTAAGCACCGCTCTCGTGCCTCTTTCGGCAGAAGGCGCACACCGCAGAGCACTGTGAGCGGCAGAATCGTCTTTGCGCGAAGAAGCAGCTTCTTCGTCTCCGGGAGCCGGAGAGAGCGGCAACTTGGCAAAGGTGATGAAACAAGCTGTACAACACTGCGATTGTGTGCGCAGCTTGCCAACTGAGAGAAAACAGTACCTGACCACTCTCCTGCCTTTCTATTCACATGAACATTGGATTGCAAGCTGTTTTGGACAACTTTCTTTCTCTTCTTGCAAAACACTCGGCAGACCTCCGTGCAGCCTCTAGAACACGATGGGAGATGTTTTCTGTGCTGGCACAGTTTCTCCTTGCCAGACAGAGTGGAAAAGCTTTTTGCTAAGATGTAGACGAGAAGAGAGGCTAAAGACGAAGGTACGGTGCTCTGCAGAGCTAAGCACAGCTCCCGTGCCTCTTTCGGCAGAAGGCGCACACCGCAGAGCACTGTGAGCGGCAGAATCGTCTTTGCGCGAAGAAGCAGCTTCTTCGTCTCCGGCAGCCGGAGAGAGCGGCAACTTGGCAAAGGTGATGAAACAAGCTGTACAACACTGCGATTGTGTGCGCAGCTTGCCAACTGAGAGAAAACAGTACCTGACCACTCTCCTGCCTTTTCTATACACTTGAACATTCGATTGCAAGCTGTTTTGGACAATTTTCTTTCTCTTCTTGCAAAACACTCGGCAGACCTCCGTGCAGCCTCTAGAACACGATGGGAGATGTTTTTTGTGCTGGCACAGTTTCTCCTTGCCAGACAGAGTGGAAAAGCTTTTTGCTAAGATGTAGACGAGAAGAGAGACTAAAGACGAAGGTACGGTGCTCTGCAGAGCTAAGCACCGCTCCCGGACCTCTTTCGGCAGAAGGCGCACACCGCAGAGCACTGTGAGCGGCAGAATCGTCTTTGCGCGAAGAAGCAGCTTCTTCGTCTCCGGGAGCCGGAGAGAGCGGCAACTTCGCAAAGGTGATGAAACAAGCTGTACAACACTGCGATTGTGTGCGCAGCTTGCCAAGTGGGAGAAAACAGTACCTGACCACTCTCCTGCCTTTTCTATTCACTTGAACATTCGATTGCAAGCTGTTTTGGACAACTTTCTTTCTCTTCTTGCAAAACACTCGGCAGACCTCCGTGCAGCCTCTAGAACACGATGGGAGATGTTTTCTATGCTGGCACAGTTTCTCCTTGCCAGACAGAGTGAAAAAGCTTTTTGCTAAGATGTAGACGAGAAGAGAGACTAAAGACGAAGGTACGGTGCTCTGCAGAGCTAAGCACCGCTCCCGGACCTCTTTCGGCAGAAGGCGCACACCGCAGAGCACAGTGAGCGGCAGAATCGTCTTTGCGCGAAGAAGCAGCTTCTTGGTCTCCGGGAGCCGGAGAGAGCGGCAACTTCGCAAAGGTGATGAAACAAGCTGTACAACACTGCGATTGTGTGCGCAGCTTGCCAAGTGAGAGAAAACAGTACCTGACCACTCTCCTGCCTTTTCTATTCACATGAACATTCGATTGCAAGCTGTTTTGGACAACTTTCTTTCTCTTCTTGCAAAACACTCGGCAGACCTCCGTGCAGCCTCTAGAACACGATGGGAGATGTTTTTTGTGCTGGCACAGTTTCTCCTTGCCAGACAGAGTGGAAAAGCTTTTTGCTAAGATGTAGACGAGAAGAGAGGCTAAAGACGAAGGTACGGTGCTCTGCAGAGCTAAGCACCGCTCCCGGACCTCTTTCGGCAGAAGGCGCACACCGCAGAGCACTGTGAGCGGCAGAATCGTCTTTGCGCGAAGAAGCAGCTTCTTCGTCTCCGGGAGCCGGAGAGAGCGGCAACTTGGCAAAGGTGATGAAACAAGCTGTACAACACTGCGATTGTGTGCGCAGCTTGCCAACTGAGAGAAAACAGTACCTGACCACTCTCCTGCCTTTCTATTCACATGATCATTCGATTGCAAGCTGTTTTGGACAACTTTCTTTCTCTTCTTGCAAAACACTCGGCAGACCTCCGTGCAGCCTCTAGAACACGATGGGAGATGTTTTTTGTGCTGGCACAGTTTCTCCTTGCCAGACAGAGTGGAAAAGGTTTTTGCTAAGATGTAGACGAGAAGAGAGGCTAAAGACGAAGGTACGGTGCTCTGCAGAGCTAAGCACCGCTCCCGTGCCTCTTTCGGCAGAAGGCGCACACCGCAGAGCACAGTGAGCGGCAGAATCGTCTTTGCGCGAAGAAGCAGCTTCTTCGTCTCCGGGAGCCGGAGAGAGCGGCAACTTGGCAAAGGTGATGAAACAAGCTGTACAACACTGCGATTGTGTTCGCAGCTTGCCAAGTGAGAGAAAACAGTACCTGACCACTCTCCTGCCTTTTCTATTCACATGAACATTCGATTGCAAGCTGTTTTGGACAACTTTCTTTCTCTTCTTGCAAAACACTCGGCAGACCTCCGTGCAGCCTCTAGAACACGATGGGAGATGTTTTCTGTGCTGGCACAGTTTCTCCTTGCCAGACAGAGTGGAAAAGCTTTTTGCTAAGATGTAGACGAGAAGAGAGGCTAAAGACGAAGGTACGGTGCTCTGCAGAGCTAAGCACCGCTCCCGGACCTCTTTGGGCAGAAGGCGCACACCGCAGAGCACTGTGAGCGGCAGAATCGTCTTTGCGCGAAGAAGCAGCTTCTTCGTCTCCGGCAGCCGGAGAGAGCGGCAACTTCGCAAAGGTGATGAAACAAGCTGTACAACACTGCGATTGTGTGAGCAGCTTGCCAACTGAGAGAAAACAGTACCTGACCACTCTCCTGCCTTTTCTATTCACATGAACATTCGATTGCAAGCTGTTTTGGACAACTTTCTTTCTCTTCTTGCAAAACACTCGGCAGACCTCCGTGCAGCCTCTAGAACACGATGGGAGATGTTTTCTGTGCTGGCACAGTTTCTCCTTGCCAGACAGAGTGGAAAAGCTTTTTGCTAAGATGTAGACGAGAAGAGAGGCTAAAGACGAAGGTACGGTGCTCTGCAGAGCTAAGCACCGCTCCCGGACCTCTTTCGGCAGAAGACACACACTGCAGAACACAGTGAGCGGCAGAATCGTCTTTGCGCGAAGAAGCAGCTTCTTCGTCTCCGGGAGCCGGAGAGAGCGGCAACTTCGCAAAGGTGATGAAACAAGCTGTACAACACTGCGATTGTGTGCGCAGCTTGCCAACTGAGAGAACACAGTACCTGACCACTCTCCTGCCTTTCTATTCACATGAACATTCGATTGGAAGCTGTTTTGGACAACTTTCTTTCTCTTCTTGCAAAACACTCGGCAGACCTGCGTGCAGCCTCTAGAACACGATGGGAGATGTTTTTTGTGCTGGCACAGTTTCTCCTTGCCAGACAGAGTGGAAAAGCTTTTTGCTAAGATGTAGACGAGAAGAGAGACTAAAGACGAAGGTACGGTGCTCTGCAGAGCTAAGCACCGCTCCCGGACCTCTTTCGGCAGAAGGCGCACACCGCAGAGCACTGTGAGCGGCAGAATCGTCTTTGCGCGAAGAAGCAGCTTCTTCGTCTCCGGGAGCCGGAGAGAGCGGCAACTTGGCAAAGGTGATGAAACAAGCTGTACAACACTGCGATTGTGTGCGCAGCTTGCCAAGTGGGAGAAAACAGTACCTGACCACTCTCCTGCCTTTTCTATTCACTTGAACATTCGATTGCAAGCTGTTTTGGACAACTTTCTTTCTCTTCTTGCAAAACACTCGGCAGACCTCCGTGCAGCCTCTAGAACACGATGGGAGATGTTTTCTATGCTGGCACAGTTTCTCCTTGCCAGACAGAGTGAAAAAGCTTTTTGCTAAGATGTAGACGAGAAGAGAGACTAAAGACGAAGGTACGGTGCTCTGCAGAGCTAAGCACCGCTCCCGGACCTCTTTCGGCAGAAGGCGCACACCGCAGAGCACAGTGAGCGGCAGAATCGTCTTTGCGCGAAGAAGCAGCTTCTTGGTCTCCGGGAGCCGGAGAGAGCGGCAACTTCGCAAAGGTGATGAAACAAGCTGTACAACACTGCGATTGTGTGCGCAGCTTGCCAACTGAGAGAAAACAGTACCTGACCACTCTCCTGCCTTTTCTATTCACATGAACATTCGATTGCAAGCTGTTTTGGACAACTTTCTTTCTCTTCTTGCAAAACACTCGGCAGACCTCCGTGCAGCCTCTAGAACACGATGGGAGATGTTTTTTGTGCTGGCACAGTTTCTCCTTGCCAGACAGAGTGGAAAAGCTTTTTGCTAAGATGTAGACGAGAAGAGAGGCTAAAGACGAAGGTACGGTGCTCTGCAGAGCTAAGCACCGCTCCCGGACCTCTTTCGGCAGAAGGCGCACACCGCAGAGCACTGTGAGCGGCAGAATCGTCTTTGCGCGAAGAAGCAGCTTCTTCGTCTCCGGGAGCCGGAGAGAGCGGCAACTTGGCAAAGGTGATGAAACAAGCTGTACAACACTGCGATTGTGTGCGCAGCTTGCCAACTGAGAGAAAACAGTACCTGACCACTCTCCTGCCTTTCTATTCACATGATCATTCGATTGCAAGCTGTTTTGGACAACTTTCTTTCTCTTCTTGCAAAACACTCGGCAGACCTCCGTGCAGCCTCTAGAACACGATGGGAGATGTTTTTTGTGCTGGCACAGTTTCTCCTTGCCAGACAGAGTGGAAAAGCTTTTTGCTAAGATGTAGACGAGAAGAGAGGCTAAAGACGAAGGTACGGTGCTCTGCAGAGCTAAGCACCGCTCCCGTGCCTCTTTCGGCAGAAGGCGCACACCGCAGAGCACAGTGAGCGGCAGAATCGTCTTTGCGCGAAGAAGCAGCTTCTTCGTCTCCGGGAGCCGGAGAGAGCGGCAACTTGGCAAAGGTGATGAAACAAGCTGTACAACACTGCGATTGTGTTCGCAGCTTGCCAAGTGAGAGAAAACAGTACCTGACCACTCTCCTGCCTTTTCTATTCACATGAACATTCGATTGCAAGCTGTTTTGGACAACTTTCTTTCTCTTCTTGCAAAACACTCGGCAGACCTCCGTGCAGCCTCTAGAACACGATGGGAGATGTTTTCTGTGCTGGCACAGTTTCTCCTTGCCAGACAGAGTGGAAAAGCTTTTTGCTAAGATGTAGACGAGAAGAGAGGCTAAAGACGAAGGTACGGTGCTCTGCAGAGCTAAGCACCGCTCCCGGACCTCTTTGGGCAGAAGGCGCACACCGCAGAGCACTGTGAGCGGCAGAATCGTCTTTGCGCGAAGAAGCAGCTTCTTCGTCTCCGGGAGCCGGAGAGAGCGGCAACTTCGCAAAGGTGATGAAACAAGCTGTACAACACTGCGATTGTGTGAGCAGCTTGCCAACTGAGAGAAAACAGTACCTGACCACTCTCCTGCCTTTTCTATTCACATGAACATTCGATTGCAAGCTGTTTTGGACAACTTTCTTTCTCTTCTTGCAAAACACTCGGCAGACCTCCGTGCAGCCTCTAGAACACGATGGGAGATGTTTTCTGTGCTGGCACAGTTTCTCCTTGCCAGACAGAGTGGAAAAGCTTTTTGCTAAGATGTAGACGAGAAGAGAGGCTAAAGACGAAGGTACGGTGCTCTGCAGAGCTAAGCACCGCTCCCGGACCTCTTTCGGCAGAAGACACACACTGCAGAACACAGTGAGCGGCAGAATCGTCTTTGCGCGAAGAAGCAGCTTCTTCGTCTCCGGGAGCCGGAGAGAGCGGCAACTTCGCAAAGGTGATGAAACAAGCTGTACAACACTGCGATTGTGTGCGCAGCTTGCCAACTGAGAGAACACAGTACCTGACCACTCTCCTGCCTTTCTATTCACATGAACATTCGATTGGAAGCTGTTTTGGACAACTTTCTTTCTCTTCTTGCAAAACACTCGGCAGACCTCCGTGCAGCCTCTAGAACACGATGGGAGATGTTTTTTGTGCTGGCACAGTTTCTCGTTGCCAGACAGAGTGGAAAAGCATTTTGCTAAGATGTAGACGAGAAGAGAGACTAAAGACGAAGGTACGGTGCTCTGCAGAGCTAAGCACCGCTCCCGGACCTCTTTCGGCAGAAGGCGCACACCGCAGAGCACTGTGAGCGGCAGAATCGTCTTTGCGCGAAGAAGCAGCTTCTTCGTCTCCGGGAGCCGGAGAGAGCGGCAACTTCGCAAAGGTGATGAAACAAGCTGTACAACACTGCGATTGTGTGCGCAGCTTGCCAAGTGGGTGAAAACAGTACCTGACCACTCTCCTGCCTTTTCTATTCACTTGAACATTCGATTGCAAGCTGTTTTGGACAACTTTCTTTCTCTTCTTGCAAAACACTCGGCAGACCTCCGTGCAGCCTCTAGAACACGATGGGAGATGTTTTCTATGCTGGCACAGTTTCTCCTTGCCAGACAGAGTGAAAAAGCTTTTTGCTAAGATGTAGACGAGAAGAGAGACTAAAGACGAAGGTACGGTGCTCTGCAGAGCTAAGCACCGCTCCCGGACCTCTTTCGGCAGAAGGCGCACACCGCAGAGCACAGTGAGCGGCAGAATCGTCTTTGCGCGAAGAAGCAGCTTCTTGGTCTCCGGGAGCCGGAGAGAGCGGCAACTTCGCAAAGGTGATGAAACAAGCTGTACAACACTGCGATTGTGTGCGCAGCTTGCCAAGTGAGAGAAAACAGTACCTGACCACTCTCCTGCCTTTTCTATTCACATGAACATTCGATTGCAAGCTGTTTTGGACAACTTTCTTTCTCTTCTTGCAAAACACTCGGCAGACCTCCGTGCAGCCTCTAGAACACGATGGGAGATGTTTTTTGTGCTGGCACAGTTTCTCCTTGCCAGACAGAGTGGAAAAGCTTTTTGCTAAGATGTAGACGAGAAGAGAGGCTAAAGACGAAGGTACGGTGCTCTGCAGAGCTAAGCACCGCTCCCGGACCTCTTTGGGCAGAAGGCGCACACCGCAGAGCACTGTGAGCGGCAGAATCGTCTTTGCGCGAAGAAGCAGCTTCTTCGTCTCCGGGAGCCGGAGAGAGCGGCAACTTGGCAAAGGTGATGAAACAAGCTGTACAACACTGCGATTGTGTGCGCAGCTTGCCAACTGAGAGAAAACAGTACCTGACCACTCTCCTGCCTTTCTATTCACATGATCATTCGATTGCAAGCTGTTTTGGACAACTTTCTTTCTCTTCTTGCAAAACACTCGGCAGACCTCCGTGCAGCCTCTAGAACACGATGGGAGATGTTTTTTGTGCTGGCACAGTTTCTCCTTGCCAGACAGAGTGGAAAAGCTTTTTGCTAAGATGTAGACGAGAAGAGAGGCTAAAGACGAAGGTACGGTGCTCTGCAGAGCTAAGCACCGCTCCCGTGCCTCTTTCGGCAGAAGGCGCACACCGCAGAGCACTGTGAGCGGCAGAATCGTCTTTGCGCGAAGAAGCAGCTTCTTGGTCTCCGGGAGCCGGAGAGAGCGGCAACTTCGCAAAGGTGATGAAACAAGCTGTACAACACTGCGATTGTGTGCGCAGCTTGCCAACTGAGAGAAAACAGTACCTGACCACTCTCCTGCCTTTTCTATTCACATGAACATTCGATTGCAAGCTGTTTTGGACAACTTTCTTTCTCTTCTTGCAAAACACTCGGCAGACCTCCGTGCAGCCTCTAGAACACGATGGGAGATGTTTTTTGTGCTGGCACAGTTTCTCCTTGCCAGACAGAGTGGAAAAGCTTTTTGCTAAGATGTAGACGAGAAGAGAGGCTAAAGACGAAGGTACGGTGCTCTGCAGAGCTAAGCACCGCTCCCGGACCTCTTTCGGCAGAAGGCGCACACCGCAGAGCACTGTGAGCGGCAGAATCGTCTTTGCGCGAAGAAGCAGCTTCTTCGTCTCCGGGAGCCGGAGAGAGCGGCAACTTGGCAAAGGTGATGAAACAAGCTGTACAACACTGCGATTGTGTGCGCAGCTTGCCAACTGAGAGAAAACAGTACCTGACCACTCTCCTGCCTTTCTATTCACATGATCATTCGATTGCAAGCTGTTTTGGACAACTTTCTTTCTCTTCTTGCAAAACACTCGGCAGACCTCCGTGCAGCCTCTAGAACACGATGGGAGATGTTTTTTGTGCTGGCACAGTTTCTCCTTGCCAGACAGAGTGGAAAAGGTTTTTGCTAAGATGTAGACGAGAAGAGAGGCTAAAGACGAAGGTACGGTGCTCTGCAGAGCTAAGCACCGCTCCCGTGCCTCTTTCGGCAGAAGGCGCACACCGCAGAGCACAGTGAGCGGCAGAATCGTCTTTGCGCGAAGAAGCAGCTTCTTCGTCTCCGGGAGCCGGAGAGAGCGGCAACTTCGCAAAGGTGATGAAACAAGCTGTACAACACTGCGATTGTGTTCGCAGCTTGCCAAGTGAGAGAAAACAGTACCTGACCACTCTCCTGCCTTTTCTATTCACATGAACATTCGATTGCAAGCTGTTTTGGACAACTTTCTTTCTCTTCTTGCAAAACACTCGGCAGACCTCCGTGCAGCCTCTAGAACACGATGGGAGATGTTTTCTGTGCTGGCACAGTTTCTCCTTGCCAGACAGAGTGGAAAAGCTTTTTGCTAAGATGTAGACGAGAAGAGAGGCTAAAGACGAAGGTACGGTGCTCTGCAGAGCTAAGCACCGCTCCCGGACCTCTTTGGGCAGAAGGCGCACACCGCAGAGCACTGTGAGCGGCAGAATCGTCTTTGCGCGAAGAAGCAGCTTCTTCGTCTCCGGGAGCCGGAGAGAGCGGCAACTTCGCAAAGGTGATGAAACAAGCTGTACAACACTGCGATTGTGTGAGCAGCTTGCCAACTGAGAGAAAACAGTACCTGACCACTCTCCTGCCTTTTCTATTCACATGAACATTCGATTGCAAGCTGTTTTGGACAACTTTCTTTCTCTTCTTGCAAAACACTCGGCAGACCTCCGTGCAGCCTCTAGAACACGATGGGAGATGTTTTCTGTGCTGGCACAGTTTCTCCTTGCCAGACAGAGTGGAAAAGGTTTTTGCTAAGATGTAGACGAGAAGAGAGGCTAAAGACGAAGGTACGGTGCTCTGCAGAGCTAAGCACCGCTCCCGGACCTCTTTCGGCAGAAGACACACACTGCAGAACACAGTGAGCGGCAGAATCGTCTTTGCGCGAAGAAGCAGCTTCTTCGTCTCCGGGAGCCGGAGAGAGCGGCAACTTCGCAAAGGTGATGAAACAAGCTGTACAACACTGCGATTGTGTGCGCAGCTTGCCAACTGAGAGAACACAGTACCTGACCACTCTCCTGCCTTTCTATTCACATGAACATTCGATTGGAAGCTGTTTTGGACAACTTTCTTTCTCTTCTTGCAAAACACTCGGCAGACCTCCGTGCAGCCTCTAGAACACGATGGGAGATGTTTTTTGTGCTGGCACAGTTTCTCGTTGCCAGACAGAGTGGAAAAGCTTTTTGCTAAGATGTAGACGAGAAGAGAGACTAAAGACGAAGGTACGGTGCTCTGCAGAGCTAAGCACCGCTCCCGGACCTCTTTCGGCAGAAGGCGCACACCGCAGAGCACTGTGAGCGGCAGAATCGTCTTTGCGCGAAGAAGCAGCTTCTTCGTCTCCGGGAGCCGGAGAGAGCGGCAACTTCGCAAAGGTGATGAAACAAGCTGTACAACACTGCGATTGTGTGCGCAGCTTGCCAAGTGGGTGAAAACAGTACCTGACCACTCTCCTGCCTTTTCTATTCACTTGAACATTCGATTGCAAGCTGTTTTGGACAACTTTCTTTCTCTTCTTGCAAAACACTCGGCAGACCTCCGTGCAGCCTCTAGAACACGATGGGAGATGTTTTCTATGCTGGCACAGTTTCTCCTTGCCAGACAGAGTGGAAAAGCTTTTTGCTAAGATGTAGACGAGAAGAGAGACTAAAGACGAAGGTACGGAACTCTGCAGAGCTAAGCACCGCTCCCGGACCTCTTTGGGCAGAAGGCGCACACCGCAGAGCACTGTGAGCGGCAGAATCGTCTTTGCGCGAAGAAGCAGCTTCTTCGTCTCCGGGAGCCGGAGAGAGCGGCAACTTGGCAAAGGTGATGAAACAAGCTGTACAACACTGCGATTGTGTGCGCAGCTTGCCAACTGAGAGAAAACAGTACCTGACCACTCTCCTGCCTTTCTATTCACATGATCATTCGATTGCAAGCTGTTTTGGACAACTTTCTTTCTCTTCTTGCAAAACACTCGGCAGACCTCCGTGCAGCCTCTAGAACACGATGGGAGATGTTTTTTGTGCTGGCACAGTTTCTCCTTGCCAGACAGAGTGGAAAAGCTTTTTGCTAAGATGTAGACGAGAAGAGAGGCTAAAGACGAAGGTACGGTGCTCTGCAGAGCTAAGCACCGCTCCCGTGCCTCTTTCGGCAGAAGGCGCACACCGCAGAGCACTGTGAGCGGCAGAATCGTCTTTGCGCGAAGAAGCAGCTTCTTCGTCTCCGGCAGCCGGAGAGAGCGGCAACTTGGCAAAGGTGATGAAACAAGCTGTACAACACTGCGATTGTGTGCGCAGCTTGCCAAGTGAGAGAAAACAGTACCTGACCACTCTCCTGCCTTTTCTATTCACATGAACATTCGATTGCAAGCTGTTTTGGACAACTTTCTTTCTCTTCTTGCAAAACACTCGGCAGACCTCCGTGCAGCCTCTAGAACACGATGGGAGATGTTTTCTGTGCTGGCACAGTTTCTCCTTGCCAGACAGAGTGGAAAAGCTTTTTGCTAAGATGTAGACGAGAAGAGAGGCTAAAGACGAAGGTACGGTGCTCTGCAGAGCTAAGCACCGCTCCCGGACCTCTTTCGGCAGAAGACACACACTGCAGAACACAGTGGGCGGCAGAATCGTCTTTGCGCGAAGAAGCAGCTTCTTCGTCTCCGGGAGCCGGAGAGAGCGGCAACTTCGCAAAGGTGATGAAACAAGCTGTACAACACTGCGATTGTGTGCGCAGCTTGCCAACTGAGAGAACACAGTACCTGACCACTCTCCTGCCTTTCTATTCACATGATCATTCGATTGCAAGCTGTTTTGGACAACTTTCTTTCTCTTCTTGCAAAACACTCGGCAGACCTCCGTGCAGCCTCTAGAACACGATGGGAGATGTTTTCTGTGCTGGCACAGTTTCTCCTTGCCAGACAGAGTGGAAAAGCTTTTTGCTAAGATGTAGACGAGAAGAGAGGCTAAAGACGAAGGTACGGTGCTCTGCAGAGCTAAGCACCGCTCCCGGACCTCTTTGGGCAGAAGGCGCACACCGCAGAGCACTGTGAGCGGCAGAATCGTCTTTGCGCGAAGAAGCAGCTTCTTCGTCTCCGGGAGCCGGAGAGAGCGGCAACTTCGCAAAGGTGATGAAACAAGCTGTACAACACTGCGATTGTGTGAGCAGCTTGCCAACTGAGAGAAAACAGTACCTGACCACTCTCCTGCCTTTTCTATTCACATGAACATTCGATTGCAAGCTGTTTTGGACAACTTTCTTTCTCTTCTTGCAAAACACTCGGCAGACCTCCGTGCAGCCTCTAGAACACGATGGGAGATGTTTTCTGTGCTGGCACAGTTTCTCCTTGCCAGACAGAGTGGAAAAGCTTTTTGCTAAGATGTAGACGAGAAGAGAGGCTAAAGACGAAGGTACGGTGCTCTGCAGAGCTAAGCACCGCTCCCGGACCTCTTTCGGCAGAAGACACACACTGCAGAACACAGTGAGCGGCAGAATCGTCTTTGCGCGAAGAAGCAGCTTCTTCGTCTCCGGGAGCCGGAGAGAGCGGCAACTTCGCAAAGGTGATGAAACAAGCTGTACAACACTGCGATTGTGTGCGCAGCTTGCCAACTGAGAGAACACAGTACCTGACCACTCTCCTGCCTTTCTATTCACATGAACATTCGATTGGAAGCTGTTTTGGACAACTTTCTTTCTCTTCTTGCAAAACACTCGGCAGACCTCCGTGCAGCCTCTAGAACACGATGGGAGATGTTTTTTGTGCTGGCACAGTTTCTCGTTGCCAGACAGAGTGGAAAAGCATTTTGCTAAGATGTAGACGAGAAGAGAGACTAAAGACGAAGGTACGGTGCTCTGCAGAGCTAAGCACCGCTCCCGGACCTCTTTCGGCAGAAGGCGCACACCGCAGAGCACTGTGAGCGGCAGAATCGTCTTTGCGCGAAGAAGCAGCTTCTTCGTCTCCGGGAGCCGGAGAGAGCGGCAACTTCGCAAAGGTGATGAAACAAGCTGTACAACACTGCGATTGTGTGCGCAGCTTGCCAAGTGGGTGAAAACAGTACCTGACCACTCTCCTGCCTTTTCTATTCACTTGAACATTCGATTGCAAGCTGTTTTGGACAACTTTCTTTCTCTTCTTGCAAAACACTCGGCAGACCTCCGTGCAGCCTCTAGAACACGATGGGAGATGTTTTCTATGCTGGCACAGTTTCTCCTTGCCAGACAGAGTGAAAAAGCTTTTTGCTAAGATGTAGACGAGAAGAGAGACTAAAGACGAAGGTACGGTGCTCTGCAGAGCTAAGCACCGCTCCCGGACCTCTTTCGGCAGAAGGCGCACACCGCAGAGCACAGTGAGCGGCAGAATCGTCTTTGCGCGAAGAAGCAGCTTCTTGGTCTCCGGGAGCCGGAGAGAGCGGCAACTTCGCAAAGGTGATGAAACAAGCTGTACAACACTGCGATTGTGTGCGCAGCTTGCCAAGTGAGAGAAAACAGTACCTGACCACTCTCCTGCCTTTTCTATTCACATGAACATTCGATTGCAAGCTGTTTTGGACAACTTTCTTTCTCTTCTTGCAAAACACTCGGCAGACCTCCGTGCAGCCTCTAGAACACGATGGGAGATGTTTTTTGTGCTGGCACAGTTTCTCCTTGCCAGACAGAGTGGAAAAGCTTTTTGCTAAGATGTAGACGAGAAGAGAGGCTAAAGACGAAGGTACGGTGCTCTGCAGAGCTAAGCACCGCTCCCGGACCTCTTTGGGCAGAAGGCGCACACCGCAGAGCACTGTGAGCGGCAGAATCGTCTTTGCGCGAAGAAGCAGCTTCTTCGTCTCCGGGAGCCGGAGAGAGCGGCAACTTGGCAAAGGTGATGAAACAAGCTGTACAACACTGCGATTGTGTGCGCAGCTTGCCAACTGAGAGAAAACAGTACCTGACCACTCTCCTGCCTTTCTATTCACATGATCATTCGATTGCAAGCTGTTTTGGACAACTTTCTTTCTCTTCTTGCAAAACACTCGGCAGACCTCCGTGCAGCCTCTAGAACACGATGGGAGATGTTTTTTGTGCTGGCACAGTTTCTCCTTGCCAGACAGAGTGGAAAAGCTTTTTGCTAAGATGTAGACGAGAAGAGAGGCTAAAGACGAAGGTACGGTGCTCTGCAGAGCTAAGCACCGCTCCCGTGCCTCTTTCGGCAGAAGGCGCACACCGCAGAGCACTGTGAGCGGCAGAATCGTCTTTGCGCGAAGAAGCAGCTTCTTGGTCTCCGGGAGCCGGAGAGAGCGGCAACTTCGCAAAGGTGATGAAACAAGCTGTACAACACTGCGATTGTGTGCGCAGCTTGCCAACTGAGAGAAAACAGTACCTGACCACTCTCCTGCCTTTTCTATTCACATGAACATTCGATTGCAAGCTGTTTTGGACAACTTTCTTTCTCTTCTTGCAAAACACTCGGCAGACCTCCGTGCAGCCTCTAGAACACGATGGGAGATGTTTTTTGTGCTGGCACAGTTTCTCCTTGCCAGACAGAGTGGAAAAGCTTTTTGCTAAGATGTAGACGAGAAGAGAGGCTAAAGACGAAGGTACGGTGCTCTGCAGAGCTAAGCACCGCTCCCGGACCTCTTTCGGCAGAAGGCGCACACCGCAGAGCACTGTGAGCGGCAGAATCGTCTTTGCGCGAAGAAGCAGCTTCTTCGTCTCCGGGAGCCGGAGAGAGCGGCAACTTGGCAAAGGTGATGAAACAAGCTGTACAACACTGCGATTGTGTGCGCAGCTTGCCAACTGAGAGAAAACAGTACCTGACCACTCTCCTGCCTTTCTATTCACATGATCATTCGATTGCAAGCTGTTTTGGACAACTTTCTTTCTCTTCTTGCAAAACACTCGGCAGACCTCCGTGCAGCCTCTAGAACACGATGGGAGATGTTTTTTGTGCTGGCACAGTTTCTCCTTGCCAGACAGAGTGGAAAAGGTTTTTGCTAAGATGTAGACGAGAAGAGAGGCTAAAGACGAAGGTACGGTGCTCTGCAGAGCTAAGCACCGCTCCCGTGCCTCTTTCGGCAGAAGGCGCACACCGCAGAGCACAGTGAGCGGCAGAATCGTCTTTGCGCGAAGAAGCAGCTTCTTCGTCTCCGGGAGCCGGAGAGAGCGGCAACTTCGCAAAGGTGATGAAACAAGCTGTACAACACTGCGATTGTGTTCGCAGCTTGCCAAGTGAGAGAAAACAGTACCTGACCACTCTCCTGCCTTTTCTATTCACATGAACATTCGATTGCAAGCTGTTTTGGACAACTTTCTTTCTCTTCTTGCAAAACACTCGGCAGACCTCCGTGCAGCCTCTAGAACACGATGGGAGATGTTTTCTGTGCTGGCACAGTTTCTCCTTGCCAGACAGAGTGGAAAAGCTTTTTGCTAAGATGTAGACGAGAAGAGAGGCTAAAGACGAAGGTACGGTGCTCTGCAGAGCTAAGCACCGCTCCCGGACCTCTTTGGGCAGAAGGCGCACACCGCAGAGCACTGTGAGCGGCAGAATCGTCTTTGCGCGAAGAAGCAGCTTCTTCGTCTCCGGGAGCCGGAGAGAGCGGCAACTTCGCAAAGGTGATGAAACAAGCTGTACAACACTGCGATTGTGTGAGCAGCTTGCCAACTGAGAGAAAACAGTACCTGACCACTCTCCTGCCTTTTCTATTCACATGAACATTCGATTGCAAGCTGTTTTGGACAACTTTCTTTCTCTTCTTGCAAAACACTCGGCAGACCTCCGTGCAGCCTCTAGAACACGATGGGAGATGTTTTCTGTGCTGGCACAGTTTCTCCTTGCCAGACAGAGTGGAAAAGCTTTTTGCTAAGATGTAGACGAGAAGAGAGGCTAAAGACGAAGGTACGGTGCTCTGCAGAGCTAAGCACCGCTCCCGGACCTCTTTCGGCAGAAGACACACACTGCAGAACACAGTGGGCGGCAGAATCGTCTTTGCGCGAAGAAGCAGCTTCTTCGTCTCCGGGAGCCGGAGAGAGCGGCAACTTCGCAAAGGTGATGAAACAAGCTGTACAACACTGCGATTGTGTGCGCAGCTTGCCAACTGAGAGAACACAGTACCTGACCACTCTCCTGCCTTTCTATTCACATGATCATTCGATTGCAAGCTGTTTTGGACAACTTTCTTTCTCTTCTTGCAAAACACTCGGCAGACCTCCGTGCAGCCTCTAGAACACGATGGGAGATGTTTTTTGTGCTGGCACAGTTTCTCCTTGCCAGACAGAGTGGAAAAGCTTTTTGCTAAGATGTAGACGAGAAGAGAGGCTAAAGACGAAGGTACGGTGCTCTGCAGAGCTAAGCACCGCTCCCGTGCCTCTTTCGGCAGAAGGCGTACACCGCAGAGCACAGTGAGCGGCAGAATCGTCTTTGCGCGAAGAAGCAGCTTCTTCGTCTCCGGGAGCCGGAGAGAGCGGCAACTTGGCAAAGGTGATGAAACAAGCTGTACAAAACTGCGATTGTGTGCGCAGCTTGCCAAGTCGGAGAAAACAGTACCTGACAACTCTCCTGCGTTTTGTATTCACATGAACATTCGATTGCAAGCTGTTTTGGACAACTTTCTTTCTCTTCTTGCAAAACACTCGGCAGACCTCCGTGCAGCCTCTAGAACACGATGGGAGATGTTTTCTGTGCTGGCACAGTTTCTCCTTGCCAGACAGAGTGGAAAAGCTTTTTGCTAAGATGTAGATGAGAAGAGAGACTAAAGACGAAGGTACGGTGCTCTGCAGAGCTAAGCATCGCTCCCGGACGTCTTTCGGCAGAAGGCGCACACCGCAGAGCACTGTGAGCGGCAGAATCGTCTTTGCGCGAAGAAGCAGCTTCTTCGTCTCCGGGAGCCGGAGAGAGCGGCAACTTGGCAAAGGTGATGAAACAAGCTGTACAACACTGCGATTGTGTGCGCAGCTTGCCAACTGAGAGAAAACAGTACCTGACCACTCTCCTGCCTTTTCCATTCACATGAACATTCGATTGCAAGCTGTTTTGGACAACTTTCTTTCTCTTCTTGCAAAACACTCGGCAGACCTCCGTGCAGCCTCTAGAACACGATGGGAGATGTTTTCTGTGCTGGCAAAGTTTCTCCTTGCCAGACAGAGTGGAAAAGCTTTTTGCTAAGATGTAGACGAGAAGAGAGGCTAAAGACGAAGGTACGGTGCTCTGCAGAGCTAAGCACCGCTCTCGTGCCTCTTTCGGCAGAAGGCGCACACCGCAGAGCACTGTGAGCGGCAGAATCGTCTTTGCGCGAAGAAGCAGCTTCTTCGTCTCCGGGAGCCGGAGAGAGCGGCAACTTCGCAAAGGTGATGAAACAAGCTGTACAACACTGCGATTGTGTGCGCAGCTTGCCAACTGAGAGAAAACAGTACCTGACCACTCTCCTGCCTTTCTATTCACATGAACATTGGATTGCAAGCTGTTTTGGACAACTTTCTTTCTCTTCTTGCAAAACACTCGGCAGACCTCCGTGCAGCCTCTAGAACACGATGGGAGATGTTTTCTGTGCTGGCACAGTTTCTCCTTGCCAGACAGAGTGGAAAAGCTTTTTGCTAAGATGTAGACGAGAAGAGAGGCTAAAGACGAAGGTACGGTGCTCTGCAGAGCTAAGCACAGCTCCTGTGCCTCTTTCGGCAGAAGGCGCACACCGCAGAGCACTGTGAGCGGCAGAATCGTCTTTGCGCGAAGAAGCAGCTTCTTCGTCTCCGGCAGCCGGAGAGAGCGGCAACTTGGCAAAGGTGATGAAACAAGCTGTACAACACTGCGATTGTGTGCGCAGCTTGCCAACTGAGAGAAAACAGTACCTGACCACTCTCCTGCCTTTTCTATACACTTGAACATTCGATTGCAAGCTGTTTTGGACAATTTTCTTTCTCTTCTTGCAAAACACTCGGCAGACCTCCGTGCAGCCTCTAGAACACGATGGGAGATGTTTTTTGTGCTGGCACAGTTTCTCCTTGCCAGACAGAGTGGAAAAGCTTTTTGCTAAGATGTAGACGAGAAGAGAGACTAAAGACGAAGGTACGGTGCTCTGCAGAGCTAAGCACCGCTCCCGGACCTCTTTCGGCAGAAGGCGCACACCGCAGAGCACTGTGAGCGGCAGAATCGTCTTTGCGCGAAGAAGCAGCTTCTTCGTCTCCGGGAGCCGGAGAGAGCGGCAACTTGGCAAAGGTGATGAAACAAGCTGTACAACACTGCGATTGTGTGCGCAGCTTGCCAAGTGGGAGAAAACAGTACCTGACCACTCTCCTGCCTTTTCTATTCACTTGAACATTCGATTGCAAGCTGTTTTGGACAACTTTCTTTCTCTTCTTGCAAAACACTCGGCAGACCTCCGTGCAGCCTCTAGAACACGATGGGAGATGTTTTCTATGCTGGCACAGTTTCTCCTTGCCAGACAGAGTGAAAAAGCTTTTTGCTAAGATGTAGACGAGAAGAGAGACTAAAGACGAAGGTACGGTGCTCTGCAGAGCTAAGCACCGCTCCCGGACCTCTTTCGGCAGAAGGCGCACACCGCAGAGCACAGTGAGCGGCAGAATCGTCTTTGCGCGAAGAAGCAGCTTCTTGGTCTCCGGGAGCCGGAGAGAGCGGCAACTTCGCAAAGGTGATGAAACAAGCTGTACAACACTGCGATTGTGTGCGCAGCTTGCCAACTGAGAGAAAACAGTACCTGACCACTCTCCTGCCTTTTCTATTCACATGAACATTCGATTGCAAGCTGTTTTGGACAACTTTCTTTCTCTTCTTGCAAAACACTCGGCAGACCTCCGTGCAGCCTCTAGAACACGATGGGAGATGTTTTTTGTGCTGGCACAGTTTCTCCTTGCCAGACAGAGTGGAAAAGCTTTTTGCTAAGATGTAGACGAGAAGAGAGGCTAAAGACGAAGGTACGGTGCTCTGCAGAGCTAAGCACCGCTCCCGGACCTCTTTCGGCAGAAGGCGCACACCGCAGAGCACTGTGAGCGGCAGAATCGTCTTTGCGCGAAGAAGCAGCTTCTTCGTCTCCGGGAGCCGGAGAGAGCGGCAACTTGGCAAAGGTGATGAAACAAGCTGTACAACACTGCGATTGTGTGCGCAGCTTGCCAACTGAGAGAAAACAGTACCTGACCACTCTCCTGCCTTTCTATTCACATGATCATTCGATTGCAAGCTGTTTTGGACAACTTTCTTTCTCTTCTTGCAAAACACTCGGCAGACCTCCGTGCAGCCTCTAGAACACGATGGGAGATGTTTTTTGTGCTGGCACAGTTTCTCCTTGCCAGACAGAGTGGAAAAGGTTTTTGCTAAGATGTAGACGAGAAGAGAGGCTAAAGACGAAGGTACGGTGCTCTGCAGAGCTAAGCACAGCTCCCGTGCCTCTTTCGGCAGAAGGCGCACACCGCAGAGCACAGTGAGCGGCAGAATCGTCTTTGCGCGAAGAAGCAGCTTCTTCGTCTCCGGGAGCCGGAGAGAGCGGCAACTTCGCAAAGGTGATGAAACAAGCTGTACAACACTGCGATTGTGTTCGCAGCTTGCCAAGTGAGAGAAAACAGTACCTGACCACTCTCCTGCCTTTTCTATTCACATGAACATTCGATTGCAAGCTGTTTTGGACAACTTTCTTTCTCTTCTTGCAAAACACTCGGCAGACCTCCGTGCAGCCTCTAGAACACGATGGGAGATGTTTTCTGTGCTGGCACAGTTTCTCCTTGCCAGACAGAGTGGAAAAGCTTTTTGCTAAGATGTAGACGAGAAGAGAGGCTAAAGACGAAGGTACGGTGCTCTGCAGAGCTAAGCACCGCTCCCGGACCTCTTTCGGCAGAAGGCGCACACCGCAGAGCACTGTGAGCGGCAGAATCGTCTTTGCGCGAAGAAGCAGCTTCTTCGTCTCCGGGAGCCGGAGAGAGCGGCAACTTCGCAAAGGTGATGAAACAAGCTGTACAACACTGCGATTGTGTGAGCAGCTTGCCAACTGAGAGAAAACAGTACCTGACCACTCTCCTGCCTTTTCTATTCACATGAACATTCGATTGCAAGCTGTTTTGGACAACTTTCTTTCTCTTCTTGCAAAACACTCGGCAGACCTCCGTGCAGCCTCTAGAACACGATGGGAGATGTTTTCTGTGCTGGCACAGTTTCTCCTTGCCAGACAGAGTGGAAAAGCTTTTTGCTAAGATGTAGACGAGAAGAGAGGCTAAAGACGAAGGTACGGTGCTCTGCAGAGCTAAGCACCGCTCCCGGACCTCTTTCGGCAGAAGACACACACTGCAGAACACAGTGAGCGGCAGAATCGTCTTTGCGCGAAGAAGCAGCTTCTTCGTCTCCGGGAGCCGGAGAGAGCGGCAACTTCGCAAAGGTGATGAAACAAGCTGTACAACACTGCGATTGTGTGCGCAGCTTGCCAACTGAGAGAACACAGTACCTGACCACTCTCCTGCCTTTCTATTCACATGAACATTCGATTGGAAGCTGTTTTGGACAACTTTCTTTCTCTTCTTGCAAAACACTCGGCAGACCTCCGTGCAGCCTCTAGAACACGATGGGAGATGTTTTTTGTGCTGGCACAGTTTCTCGTTGCCAGACAGAGTGGAAAAGCTTTTTGCTAAGATGTAGACGAGAAGAGAGACTGAAGACGAAGGTACGGTGCTCTGCAGAGCTAAGCACCGCTCCCGGACCTCTTTCGGCAGAAGGCGCACACCGCAGAGCACTGTGAGCGGCAGAATCGTCTTTGCGCGAAGAAGCAGCTTCTTCGTCTCCGGGAGCCGGAGAGAGCGGCAACTTCGCAAAGGTGATGAAACAAGCTGTACAACACTGCGATTGTGTGCGCAGCTTGCCAAGTGGGTGAAAACAGTACCTGACCACTCTCCTGCCTTTTCTATTCACTTGAACATTCGATTGCAAGCTGTTTTGGACAACTTTCTTTCTCTTCTTGCAAAACACTCGGCAGACCTCCGTGCAGCCTCTAGAACACGATGGGAGATGTTTTCTATGCTGGCACAGTTTCTCCTTGCCAGACAGAGTGGAAAAGCTTTTTGCTAAGATGTAGACGAGAAGAGAGACTAAAGACGAAGGTACGGTGCTCTGCAGAGCTAAGCACCGCTCCCGGACCTCTTTCGGCAGAAGGCGCACACCGCAGAGCACAGTGAGCGGCAGAATCGTCTTTGCGCGAAGAAGCAGCTTCTTGGTCTCCGGGAGCCGGAGAGAGCGGCAACTTCGCAAAGGTGATGAAACAAGCTGTACAACACTGCGATTGTGTGCGCAGCTTGCCAACTGAGAGAAAACAGTACCTGACCACTCTCCTGCCTTTTCTATTCACATGAACATTCGATTGCAAGCTGTTTTGGACAACTTTCTTTCTCTTCTTGCAAAACACTCGGCAGACCTCCGTGCAGCCTCTAGAACACGATGGGAGATGTTTTTTGTGCTGGCACAGTTTCTCCTTGCCAGACAGAGTGGAAAAGCTTTTTGCTAAGATGTAGACGAGAAGAGAGGCTAAAGACGAAGGTACGGTGCTCTGCAGAGCTAAGCACCGCTCCCGTGCCTCTTTCGGCAGAAGGCGCACACCGCAGAGCACTGTGAGCGGCAGAATCGTCTTTGCGCGAAGAAGCAGCTTCTTCGTCTCCGGGAGCCGGAGAGAGCGGCAACTTGGCAAAGGTGATGAAACAAGCTGTACAACACTGCGATTGTGTGCGCAGCTTGCCAACTGAGAGAAAACAGTACCTGACCACTCTCCTGCCTTTTCTATTCACATGAACATTCGATTGCAAGCTGTTTTGGACAACTTTCTTTCTCTTCTTGCAAAACACTCGGCAGACCTCCGTGCAGCCTCTAGAACACGATGGGAGATGTTTTCTGTGCTGGCACAGTTTCTCCTTGCCAGACAGAGTGGAAAAGCTTTTTGCTAAGATGTAGACGAGAAGAGAGGCTAAAGACGAAGGTACGGTGCTCTGCAGAGCTAAGCACCGCTCCCGGACCTCTTTCGGCAGAAGGCGCACACCGCAGAGCACTGTGAGCGGCAGAATCGTCTTTGCGCGAAGAAGCAGCTTCTTCGTCTCCGGCAGCCGGAGAGAGCGGCAACTTCGCAAAGGTGATGAAACAAGCTGTACAACACTGCGATTGTGTGAGCAGCTTGCCAACTGAGAGAAAACAGTACCTGACCACTCTCCTGCCTTTTCTATTCACATGAACATTCGATTGCAAGCTGTTTTGGACAACTTTCTTTCTCTTCTTGCAAAACACTCGGCAGACCTCCGTGCAGCCTCTAGAACACGATGGGAGATGTTTTTTGTGCTGGCACAGTTTCTCCTTGCCAGACAGAGTGGAAAAGCTTTTTGCTAAGATGTAGACGAGAAGAGAGGCTAAAGACGAAGGTACGGTGCTCTGCAGAGCTAAGCACCGCTCCCGGACCTCTTTCGGCAGAAGACACACACTGCAGAACACAGTGGGCGGCAGAATCGTCTTTGCGCGAAGAAGCAGCTTCTTCGTCTCCGGGAGCCGGAGAGAGCGGCAACTTCGCAAAGGTGATGAAACAAGCTGTACAACACTGCGATTGTGTGCGCAGCTTGCCAACTGAGAGAACACAGTACCTGACCACTCTCCTGCCTTTCTATTCACATGATCATTCGATTGCAAGCTGTTTTGGACAACTTTCTTTCTCTTCTTGCAAAACACTCGGCAGACCTCCGTGCAGCCTCTAGAACACGATGGGAGATGTTTTTTGTGCTGGCACAGTTTCTCCTTGCCAGACAGAGTGGAAAAGCTTTTTGCTAAGATGTAGACGAGAAGAGAGGCTAAAGACGAAGGTACGGTGCTCTGCAGAGCTAAGCACCGCTCCCGTGCCTCTTTCGGCAGAAGGCGTACACCGCAGAGCACAGTGAGCGGCAGAATCGTCTTTGCGCGATGAAGCAGCTTCTTCGTCTCCGGGAGCCGGAGAGAGCGGCAACTTGGCAAAGGTGATGAAACAAGCTGTACAAAACTGCGATTGTGTGCGCAGCTTGCCAAGTCGGAGAAAACAGTACCTGACAACTCTCCTGCGTTTTGTATTCACATGAACATTCGATTGCAAGCTGTTTTGGACAACTTTCTTTCTCTTCTTGCAAAACACTCGGCAGACCTCCGTGCAGCCTCTAGAACACGATGGGAGATGTTTTCTGTGCTGGCACAGTTTCTCCTTGCCAGACAGAGTGGAAAAGCTTTTTGCTAAGATGTAGATGAGAAGAGAGACTAAAGACGAAGGTACGGTGCTCTGCAGAGCTAAGCATCGCTCCCGGACGTCTTTCGGCAGAAGGCGCACACCGCAGAGCACTGTGAGCGGCAGAATCGTCTTTGCGCGAAGAAGCAGCTTCTTCGTCTCCGGGAGCCGGAGAGAGCGGCAGCTTCGCAAAGGTGATGAAACAAGCTGTACAACACTGCGATTGTGTGCGCAGCTTGCCAACTGAGAGAAAACAGTACCTGACAACTCTCCTGCCTTTTCTATTCACTTGAACATTCGATTGCAAGCTGTTTTGGACAACTTTCTTTCTCTTCTTGCAAAACACTCGGCAGACCTCCGTGCAGCCTCTAGAACACGATGGGAGATGTTTTTTGTGCTGGCACAGTTTCTCCTTGCCAGACAGAGTGGAAAAGCTTTTTGCTAAGATGTAGACGAGAAGAGAGGCTAAAGACGAAGGTACGGTGCTCTGCAGAGCTAAGCACCGCTCCCGTGCCTCTTTCGGCAGAAGGCGTACACCGCAGAGCACAGTGAGCGGCAGAATCGTCTTTGCGCGATGAAGCAGCTTCTTCGTCTCCGGGAGCCGGAGAGAGCGGCAACTTGGCAAAGGTGATGAAACAAGCTGTACAAAACTGCGATTGTGTGCGCAGCTTGCCAAGTCGGAGAAAACAGTACCTGACAACTCTCCTGCGTTTTGTATTCACATGAACATTCGATTGCAAGCTGTTTTGGACAACTTTCTTTCTCTTCTTGCAAAACACTCGGCAGACCTCCGTGCAGCCTCTAGAACACGATGGGAGATGTTTTCTGTGCTGGCACAGTTTCTCCTTGCCAGACAGAGTGGAAAAGCTTTTTGCTAAGATGTAGATGAGAAGAGAGACTAAAGACGAAGGTACGGTGCTCTGCAGAGCTAAGCATCGCTCCCGGACGTCTTTCGGCAGAAGGCGCACACCGCAGAGCACTGTGAGCGGCAGAATCGTCTTTGCGCGAAGAAGCAGCTTCTTCGTCTCCGGGAGCCGGAGAGAGCGGCAGCTTCGCAAAGGTGATGAAACAAGCTGTACAACACTGCGATTGTGTGCGCAGCTTGCCAACTGAGAGAAAACAGTACCTGACAACTCTCCTGCCTTTTCTATTCACTTGAACATTCGATTGCAAGCTGTTTTGGACAACTTTCTTTCTCTTCTTGCAAAACACTCGGCAGACCTCCGTGCAGCCTCTAGAACACGATGGGAGATGTTTTTTGTGCTGGCACAGTTTCTCCTTGCCAGACAGAGTGGAAAAGCTTTTTGCTAAGATGTAGACGAGAAGAGAGGCTAAAGACGAAGGTACGGTGCTCTGCATAGCTAAGCACAGCTCCCGTGCCTCTTTCGGCAGAAGGCGCACACCGCAGAGCACTGTGAGCGGCAGAATCGTCTTTGCGCGAAGAAGCAGCTTCTTCGTCTCCGGGAGCCGGAGAGAGCGGCAACTTCGCAAAGGTGATGAAACAAGCTGTACAACACTGCGATTGTGTGCGCAGCTTGCCAAGTGAGAGAAAACAGTACCTGACCACTCTCCTGCCTTTTCTATTCACATGAACATTCGATTGCAAGCTGTTTTGGACAACTTTCTTTCTCTTCTTGCAAAACACTCGGCAGACCTCCGTGCAGCCTCTAGAACACGATGGGAGATGTTTTCTGTGCTGGCACAGTTTCTCCTTGCCAGACAGAGTGGAAAAGCTTTTTGCTAAGATGTAGACGAGAAGAGAGGCTAAAGAAGCACGTATGGTACTCTGCAGAGCTAAGCATCGCTCCCGGACTTCTTTCGGCAGAAGGCGCACACCGCAGAGCACAGTGAGCGGCAGAATCGTCTTTGCGCGAAGAAGCAGCTTCTTCGTCTCCGGGAGCCGGAGAGAGCGGCAACTTGGCAAAGGTGATGAAACAAGCTGTACAACACTGCGATTGTGTGAGCATCTTGCCAACTGAGAGAAAACAGTACCTGACCACTCTCCTGCCTTTTCTATTCACATGAACATTCGATTGCAAGCTGTTTTGGACAACTTTCTTTCTCTTCTTGCAAAACACTCGGCAGACCTCCGTGCAGCCTCTAGAACACGATGGGAGATGTTTTCTGTGCTGGCACAGTTTCTCCTTGCCAGACAGAGTGGAAAAGCTTTTTGCTAAGATGTAGACGTGAAGAGAGGCTAAAGAAGCAGGTATGGTGCTCTGCAGAGCTAAGCACCGCTCCCGGACGTCTTTCGGCAGAAGGCGCACACCGCAGAGCACTGTGAGCGGCAGAATCGTCTTTGCGCGAAGAAGCAGCTTCTTCGTCTCCGGGAGCCGGAGAGAGCGGCAACTTCGCAAACGTGATGAAACAAGCTGTACAACACTGCGATTGTGTGCGCAGCTTGCCAACTGAGAGAAAACAGTACCTGACCACTCGCCTGCCTTTTCTATTCACATGAACATTCGATTGCAAGCGGTTTTTGACAACTTTCTTTCTCTTCTTGCAAAACACTCGGCAGACCTCCGTGCAGCCTCTAGAACACGATGGGAGATGTTTTCTGTGCTGGCACAGTTTCTCCTTGCCAGAAAGAGTGGAAAAGCTTTTTGCTAAGATGTAGACGAGAAGAGAGGCTAAAGACGAAGGTACGGTGCTCTGCAGAGCTAAGCACCGCTCCCGGACCTCTTTCGGCAGAAGGCGCACACCGCAGAGCACTGTGAGCGGCAGAATCGTCTTTGCGCGAAGAAGCAGCTTCTTCGTCTCCGGGAGCCGGAGAGAGCGGCAACTTCGCAAAGGTGATGAAACAA
This sequence comes from Melozone crissalis, assembly GCF_028551555.1. Classification (NCBI taxonomy): domain Eukaryota; kingdom Metazoa; phylum Chordata; class Aves; order Passeriformes; family Passerellidae; genus Melozone; species Melozone crissalis. Next base: position 71,906 of record NW_026536186.1, read on the forward strand.
GCTGTACAACACTGCGATTGTGTGCGCAGCTTGCCAACTGAGCGAAAACAGTACCTGACCACTCTCCTGCCTTTTCTATTCACATGAACATTCGATTGCAAGCTGTTTTGGACAACTTTCTTTCTCTTCTTGCAAAACACTCGGCAGACCTCCGTGCAGCCTCTAGAACACGATGGGAGATGTTTTTTGTGCTGGCACAGTTTCTCCTTGCCAGACAGAGTGGAAAAGCTTTTTGCTAAGATGTAGACGAGAAGAGAGGCTAAAGACGAAGGTACGGTGCTCTGCAGAGCTAAGCACAGCTCCCAGGCCTCTTTCGGCAGAAGGCGCACACCGCAGAGCACTGGGAGCGGCAGAATCGTCTTTGCGCGAAGAAGCAGCTTCTTCGTCTCCGGGAGCCGGAGAGAGCGGCAACTTCGCAAAGGTGATGAAACAAGCTGTACAACACTGCGATTGTGTGCGCAGCTTGCCAACTGAGAGAAAACAGTACCTGACCACTCTCCTGCCTTTTCTATTCACATGAACATTCGATTGCAAGCTGTTTTGGACAACTTTCTTTCTCTTCTTGCAAAACACTCGGCAGACCTCCGTGCAGCCTCTAGAACACGATGGGAGATGTTTTCTGTGCTGGCAAAGTTTCTCCTTGCCAGACAGAGTGGAAAAGCTTTTTGCTAAGATGTAGACGACAAGAGACGCTAAAGACGAAGGTACGGTGCTCTGCAGAGCTAAGCACCGCTCCCGGACCTCTTTCGGCAGAAGGCGCACACCGCAGAGCACTGTGAGCGGCAGAATCGTCTTTGCGCGAAGAAGCAGCTTCTTCGTCTCCGGCAGCCGGAGAGAGCGGCAACTTCGCAAAGGTGATGAAACAAGCTGTACAACACTGCGATTGTGTGCGCAGCTTGCCAAGTGAGAGAAAACAGTACCTGACCACTCTCCTGCCTTTTCTATTCACATGAACATTCGATTGCAAGCTGTTTTGGACAACTTTCTTTCTCTTCTTGCAAAACACTCGGCAGACCTCCGTGCAGCCTCTAGAACACGATGGGAGATGTTTTCTGTGCTGGCACAGTTTCTCCTTGCCAGACAGAGTGGAAAAGCTTTTTGCTAAGATGTAGACGAGAAGCGAGGCTAAAGAAGCACGTATGGTACTCTGCAGAGCTAAGCACCGCTCCCGGACCTCTTTCGGCAGAAGGCGCACACCTCAGAGCACTGTGAGCGGCAGAATCGTCTTTGCGCGAAGAAGCAGCTTCTTCGTCTCCGGGAGCCGGAGAGAGCGGCAACTTGGCAAAGGTGATGAAACAAGCTGTACAACACTGCGATTGTGTGCGCAGCTTGCCAAGTGGGGGAAAACAGTACCTGACCACTCTCCTGCCTTTTCTATTCACATGAACATTCGATTGCAAGCTGTTTTGGACAACTTTCTTTCTCTTCTTGCAAAACACTCGGCAGACCTCCGTGCAGCCTCTAGAACACGATGGGAGATGTTTTTTGTGCTGGCAGAGTTTCTCCTTGCCAGACAGAGTGGAAAAGCTTTTTGCTAAGATGTAGACGAGAAGAGAGGCTAAAGACGAAGGTACGGTGCTCTGCAGAGCTAAGCACAGCTCCCAGGCCTCTTTCGGCAGAAGGCGCACACCGCAGAGCACTGTGAGCGGCAGAATCGTCTTTGCGCGAAGAAGCAGCTTCTTCGTCTCCGGGAGCCGGAGAGAGCGGCAACTTCGCAAAGGTGATGAAACAAGCTGTACAACACTGCGATTGTGTGCGCAGCTTGCCAACTGAGAGAAAACAGTACCTGACCACTCTCCTGCCTTTTCCATTCACATGAACATTCGATTGCAAGCTGTTTTGGACAACTTTCTTTCTCTTCTTGCAAAACACTCGGCAGACCTCCGTGCAGCCTCTAGAACACGATGGGAGATGTTTTCTGTGCTGGCAAAGTTTCTCCTTGCCAGACAGAGTGGAAAAGCTTTTTGCTAAGATGTAGACGAGAAGAGAGGCTAAAGACGAAGGTACGGTGCTCTGCAGAGCTAAGCACCGCTCTCGTGCCTCTTTCGGCAGAAGGCGCACACCGCAGAGCACAGTGAGCGGCAGAATCGTCTTTGCGCGAAGAAGCAGCTTCTTCGTCTCCGGGAGCCGGAGAGAGCGGCAACTTCGCAAAGGTGATGAAACAAGCTGTACAAAACTGCGATTGTGTGCGCAGCTTGCCAACTGAGAGAAAACAGTACCTGACCACTTTCCTGCCTTTCTATTCACATGATCATTCGATTGCAAGCTGTTTTGGACAACTTTCTTTCTCTTCTTGCAAAACACTCGGCAGACCTCCGTGCAGCCTCTAGAACACGATGGGAGATGTTTTCTGTGCTGGCACAGTTTCTCCTTGCCAGACAGAGTGGAAAAGCTTTTTGCTAAGATGTAGACGAGAAGAGAGGCTAAAGACGAAGGTACGGTGCTCTGCAGAGCTAAGCACCGCTCCCGTGCCTCTTTCGGCAGAAGGCGCACACCGCAGAGCACTGTGAGCGGCAGAATCGTCTTTGCGCGAAGAAGCAGCTTCTTCGTCTCCGGGAGCCGGAGAGAGCGGCAACTTGGCAAAGGTGATGAAACAAGCTGTACAACACTGCGATTGTGTGCGCAGCTTGCCAACTGAGAGAAAACAGTACCTGACCACTCTCCTGCCTTTCTATTCACATGAACATTCGATTGCAAGCTGTTTTGGACAACTTTCTTTCTCTTCTTGCAAAACACTCGGCAGACCTCCGTGCAGCCTCTAGAACACGATGGGAGATGTTTTTTGTGCTGGCACAGTTTCTCCTTGCCAGACAGAGTGGAAAAGCTTTTTGCTAAGATGTAGACGAGAAGAGAGGCTAAAGACGAAGGTACGGTGCTCTGCAGAGCTAAGCACCGCTCCCGGACCTCTTTCGGCAGAAGGCGCACACCGCAGAGCACTGTGAGCGGCAGAATCGTCTTTGCGCGAAGAAGCAGCTTCTTCGTCTCCGGGAGCCGGAGAGAGCGGCAACTTCGCAAAGGTGATGAAACAAGCTGTACAACACTGCGATTGTGTGCGCAGCTTGCCAAGTGAGAGAAAACAGTACCTGACCACTCTCCTGCCTTTTCTATTCACATGAACATTCGATTGCAAGCTGTTTTGGACAACTTTCTTTCTCTTCTTGCAAAACACTCGGCAGACCTCCGTGCAGCCTCTAGAACACGATGGGAGATGTTTTCTATGCTGGCACAGTTTCTCCTTGCCAGACAGAGTGAAAAAGCTTTTTGCTAAGATGTAGACGAGAAGAGAGGCTAAAGACGAAGGTACGGTGCTCTGCAGAGCTAAGCACCGCTCCCGGACCTCTTTCGGCAGAAGGCGCACACCGCAGAGCACTGTGAGCGGCAGAATCGTCTTTGCGCGAAGAAGCAGCTTCTTCGTCTCCGGCAGCCGGAGAGAGCGGCAACTTGGCAAAGGTGATGAAACAAGCTGTACAACACTGCGATTGTGTGCGCAGCTTGCCAACTGAGAGAAAACAGTACCTGACCACTCTCCTGCCTTTCTATTCACATGATCATTCGATTGCAAGCTGTTTTGGACAACTTTCTTTCTCTTCTTGCAAAACACTCGGCAGACCTCCGTGCAGCCTCTAGAACACGATGGGAGATGTTTTTTGTGCTGGCACAGTTTCTCCTTGCCAGACAGAGTGGAAAAGCTTTTTGCTAAGATGTAGACGAGAAGAGAGGCTAAAGACGAAGGTACGGTGCTCTGCAGAGCTAAGCACCGCTCCCGGACCTCTTTCGGCAGAAGGCGCACACCGCAGAGCACTGTGAGCGGCAGAATCGTCTTTGCGCGAAGAAGCAGCTTCTTCGTCTCCGGCAGCCGGAGAGAGCGGCAACTTGGCAAAGGTGATGAAACAAGCTGTACAACACTGCGATTGTGTGCGCAGCTTGCCAACTGAGAGAAAACAGTACCTGACCACTCTCCTGCCTTTCTATTCACATGATCATTCGATTGCAAGCTGTTTTGGACAACTTTCTTTCTCTTCTTGCAAAACACTCGGCAGACCTCCGTGCAGCCTCTAGAACACGATGGGAGATGTTTTTTGTGCTGGCACAGTTTCTCCTTGCCAGACAGAGTGGAAAATGTTTTTGCTAAGATGTAGACGAGAAGAGAGGCTAAAGACGAAGGTACGGTGCTCTGCAGAGCTAAGCACCGCTCCCGTGCCTCTTTCGGCAGAAGGCGCACACCGCAGAGCACTGTGAGCGGCAGAATCGTCTTTGCGCGAAGAAGCAGCTTCTTCGTCTCCGGGAGCCGGAGAGAGCGGCAACTTCGCAAAGGTGATGAAACAAGCTGTACAACACTGCGATTGTGTGCGCAGCTTGCCAAGTGAGAGAAAACAGTACCTGACCACTCTCCTGCCTTTTCTATTCACATGAACATTCGATTGCAAGCTGTTTTGGACAACTTTCTTTCTCTTCTTGCAAAACACTCGGCAGACCTCCGTGCAGCCTCTAGAACACGATGGGAGATGTTTTCTGTGCTGGCACAGTTTCTCCTTGCCAGACAGAGTGGAAAAGCTTTTTGCTAAGATGTAGACGAGAAGAGAGGCTAAAGACGAAGGTACGGTGCTCTGCAGAGCTAAGCACCGCTCCCGGACCTCTTTGGGCAGAAGGCGCACACCGCAGAGCACTGTGAGCGGCAGAATCGTCTTTGCGCGAAGAAGCAGCTTCTTCGTCTCCGGCAGCCGGAGAGAGCGGCAACTTCGCAAAGGTGATGAAACAAGCTGTACAACACTGCGATTGTGTGAGCAGCTTGCCAACTGAGAGAAAACAGTACCTGACCACTCTCCTGCCTTTTCTATTCACATGAACATTCGATTGCAAGCTGTTTTGGACAACTTTCTTTCTCTTCTTGCAAAACACTCGGCAGACCTCCGTGCAGCCTCTAGAACACGATGGGAGATGTTTTCTGTGCTGGCACAGTTTCTCCTTGCCAGACAGAGTGGAAAAGCTTTTTGCTAAGATGTAGACGAGAAGAGAGGCTAAAGACGAAGGTACGGTGCTCTGCAGAGCTAAGCACCGCTCCCGGGCCTCTTTCGGCAGAAGACACACACTGCAGAACACAGTGAGCGGCAGAATCGTCTTTGCGCGAAGAAGCAGCTTCTTCGTCTCCGGGAGCCGGAGAGAGCGGCAACTTCGCAAAGGTGATGAAACAAGCTGTACAACACTGCGATTGTGTGCGCAGCTTGCCAACTGAGAGAACACAGTACCTGACCACTCTCCTGCCTTTCTATTCACATGAGCATTCGATTGGAAGCTGTTTTGGACAACTTTCTTTCTCTTCTTGCAAAACACTCGGCAGACCTCCGTGCAGCCTCTAGAACACGATGGGAGATGTTTTTTGTGCTGGCACAGTTTCTCGTTGCCAGACAGAGTGGAAAAGCTTTTTGCTAAGATGTAGACGAGAAGAGAGACTAAAGACGAAGGTACGGTGCTCTGCAGAGCTAAGCACCGCTCCCGGACCTCTTTCGGCAGAAGGCGCACACCGCAGAGCACTGTGAGCGGCAGAATCGTCTTTGCGCGAAGAAGCAGCTTCTTCGTCTCCGGGAGCCGGAGAGAGCGGCAACTTCGCAAAGGTGATGAAACAAGCTGTACAACACTGCGATTGTGTGCGCAGCTTGCCAAGTGGGGGAAAACAGTACCTGACCACTCTCCTGCCTTTTCTATTCACTTGAACATTCGATTGCAAGCTGTTTTGGACAACTTTCTTTCTCTTCTTGCAAAACACTCGGCAGACCTCCGTGCAGCCTCTAGAACACGATGGGAGATGTTTTCTATGCTGGCACAGTTTCTCCTTGCCAGACAGAGTGAAAAAGCTTTTTGCTAAGATGTAGACGAGAAGAGAGACAAAAGACGAAGGTACGGTGCTCTGCAGAGCTAAGCACCGCTCCCGGACCTCTTTCGGCAGAAGGCGCACACCGCAGAGCACAGTGAGCGGCAGAATCGTCTTTGCGCGAAGAAGCAGCTTCTTGGTCTCCGGGAGCCGGAGAGAGCGGCAACTTCGCAAAGGTGATGAAACAAGCTGTACAACACTGCGATTGTGTGCGCAGCTTGCCAACTGAGAGAAAACAGTACCTGACCACTCTCCTGCCTTTTCTATTCACATGAACATTCGATTGCAAGCTGTTTTGGACAACTTTCTTTCTCTTCTTGCAAAACACTCGGCAGACCTCCGTGCAGCCTCTAGAACACGATGGGAGATGTTTTTTGTGCTGGCACAGTTTCTCCTTGCCAGACAGAGTGGAAAAGCTTTTTGCTAAGATGTAGACGAGAAGAGAGGCTAAAGACGAAGGTACGGTGCTCTGCAGAGCTAAGCACCGCTCCCGGACCTCTTTGGGCAGAAGGCGCACACCGCAGAGCACTGTGAGCGGCAGAATCGTCTTTGCGCGAAGAAGCAGCTTCTTCGTCTCCGGCAGCCGGAGAGAGCGGCAACTTCGCAAAGGTGATGAAACAAGCTGTACAACACTGCGATTGTGTGAGCAGCTTGCCAACTGAGAGAAAACAGTACCTGACCACTCTCCTGCCTTTTCTATTCACATGAACATTCGATTGCAAGCTGTTTTGGACAACTTTCTTTCTCTTCTTGCAAAACACTCGGCAGACCTCCGTGCAGCCTCTAGAACACGATGGGAGATGTTTTCTGTGCTGGCACAGTTTCTCCTTGCCAGACAGAGTGGAAAAGCTTTTTGCTAAGATGTAGACGAGAAGAGAGGCTAAAGACGAAGGTACGGTGCTCTGCAGAGCTAAGCACCGCTCCCGGGCCTCTTTCGGCAGAAGACACACACTGCAGAACACAGTGAGCGGCAGAATCGTCTTTGCGCGAAGAAGCAGCTTCTTCGTCTCCGGGAGCCGGAGAGAGCGGCAACTTCGCAAAGGTGATGAAACAAGCTGTACAACACTGCGATTGTGTGCGCAGCTTGCCAACTGAGAGAACACAGTACCTGACCACTCTCCTGCCTTTCTATTCACATGATCATTCGATTGCAAGCTGTTTTGGACAACTTTCTTTCTCTTCTTGCAAAACACTCGGCAGACCTCCGTGCAGCCTCTAGAACACGATGGGAGATGTTTTTTGTGCTGGCACAGTTTCTCCTTGCCAGACAGAGTGGAAAAGCTTTTTGCTAAGATGTAGACGAGAAGAGAGGCTAAAGACGAAGGTACGGTGCTCTGCAGAGCTAAGCACCGCTCCCGTGCCTCTTTCGGCAGAAGGCGTACACCGCAGAGCACAGTGAGCGGCAGAATCGTCTTTGCGCGATGAAGCAGCTTCTTCGTCTCCGGGAGCCGGAGAGAGCGGCAACTTCGCAAAGGTGATGAAACAAGCTGTACAAAACTGCGATTGTGTGCGCAGCTTGCTAAGTGGGAGAAAACAGTACCTGACAACTCTCCTGCGTTTTGTAATCACATGAACATTCGATTGCAAGCTGTTTTGGACAACTTTCTTTCTCTTCTTGCAAAACACTCGGCAGACCTCCGTGCAGCCTCTAGAACACGATGGGAGATGTTTTCTGTGCTGGCACAGTTTCTCCTTGCCAGACAGAGTGGAAAAGCTTTTTGCTAAGATGTAGATGAGAAGAGAGACTAAAGACGAAGGTACGGTGCTCTGCAGAGCTAAGCATCGCTCCCGGACGTCTTTCGGCAGAAGGCGCACACCGCAGAGCACTGTGAGCGGCAGAATCGTCTTTGCGCGAAGAAGCAGCTTCTTCGTCTCCGGGAGCCGGAGAGAGCGGCAGCTTCGCAAAGGTGATGAAACAAGCTGTACAACACTGCGATTGTGTGCGCAGCTTGCCAAGTGGGTGAAAACAGTACCTGACCACTCTCCTGCCTTTTCTATTCACTTGAACATTCGATTGCAAGCTGTTTTGGACAACTTTCTTTCTCTTCTTGCAAAACACTCGGCAGACCTCCGTGCAGCCTCTAGAACACGATGGGAGATGTTTTTTGTGCTGGCACAGTTTCTCCTTGCCAGACAGAGTGGAAAAGCTTTTTGCTAAGATGTAGACGAGAAGAGAGGCTAAAGACGAAGGTACGGTGGTCTGCAGAGGTAAGCACCGCTCCCGGACCTCTTTCGGCAGAAGGCGCACACCGCAGAGCACTGTGAGCGGCAGAATCGTCTTTGCGCGAAGAAGCAGCTTCTTCGTCTCCGGGAGCCGGAGAGAGCGGCAACTTCGCAAAGGTGATGAAACAAGCTGTACAACACTGCGATTGTGTGCGCAGCTTGCCAACTGAGAGAAAACAGTACCTGACCACTCTCCTGCCTTTTTTATTCACATGAACTTTCGGTTGCAAGCTGTTTTGGACAACTTTCTTTCTCTTCTTGCAAAACACTCGGCAGACCTCCGTGCAGCCTCTAGAACACGATGGGAGATGTTTTCTGTGCTGGCACAGTTTCTCCTTGCCAGACAGAGTGGAAAAGCTTTTTGCTAAGATGTAGACGTGAAGAGAGGCTAAAGAAGCAGGTATGGTGCTCTGCAGAGCTAAGCACCGCTCCCGGACGTCTTTCGGCAGAAGGCGCACACCGCAGAGCACTGTGAGCGGCAGAATCGTCTTTGCGCGAAGAAGCAGCTTCTTCGTCTCCGGGAGCCGGAGAGAGCGGCAACTTCGCAAAGGTGATGAAACAAGCTGTACAACACTGCGATTGTGTGCGCAGCTTGCCAACTGAGAGAAAACAGTACCTGACCACTCTCCTGCCTTTTCTATTCACATGAACATTCGATTGCAAGCTGTTTTGGACAACTTTCTTTCTCTTCTTGCAAAACACTCGGCAGACCTCCGTGCAGCCTCTAGAACACGATGGGAGATGTTTTCTGTGCTGGCACAGTTTCTCCTTGCCAGACAGAGTGGAAAAGCTTTTTGCTAAGATGTAGACGAGAAGAGAGGCTAAAGACGAAGGTACGGTGCTCTGCGGAGCTAAGCACCGCTCCCGGACCTCTTTCGGCAGAAGGCGCACACCGCAGAGCACTGTGAGCGGCAGAATCGTCTTTGCGCGAAGAAGCAGCTTCTTCGTCTCCGGGAGCCGGAGAGAGCGGCAGCTTCGCAAAGGTGATGAAACAAGCTGTACAACACTGCGATTGTGTGCGCAGCTTGCCAAGTGGGTGAAAACAGTACCTGACCACTCTCCTGCCTTTTCTATTCACATGAACATTCGATTGCAAGCTGTTTTGGACAACTTTCTTTCTCTTCTTGCAAAACACTCGGCAGACCTCCGTGCAGCCTCTAGAACACGATGGGAGATGTTTTCTGTGCTGGCACAGTTTCTCCTTGCCAGACAGAGTGGAAAAGCTTTTTGCTAAGATGTAGACGAGAAGCGAGGCTAAAGAAGCACGTATGGTACTCTGCAGAGCTAAGCATCGCTCCCGGACGTCTTTCGGCAGAAGGCGCACACCGCAGAGCACTGTGAGCGGCAGAATCGTCTTTGCGCGAAGAAGCAGCTTCTTCGTCTCCGGGAGCCGGAGAGAGCGGCAACTTCGCAAAGGTGATGAAACAAGCTGTACAACACTGCGATTGTGTGCGCAGCTTGCCAAGTGGGAGAAAACAGTACCTGACCACTCTCCTGCCTTTTCTATTCACATGAACATTGGATTGCAAGCTGTTTTAGACAACTTTCTTTCTCTTCTTGCAAAACACTCGGCAGACCTCCGTGCAGCCTCTAGAACACGATGGGAGATGTTTTTTGTGCTGGCACAGTTTCTCCTTGCCAGACAGAGTGGAAAAGCTTTTTGCTAAGATGTAGACGAGAAGAGAGGCTAAAGACGAAGGTACGGTGCTCTGCAGAGCTAAGCACAGCTCCCAGGCCTCTTTCGGCAGAAGGCGCACACCGCAGAGCACTGTGAGCGGCAGAATCGTCTTTGCGCGAAGAAGCAGCTTCTTCGTCTCCGGGAGCCGGAGAGAGCGGCAACTTCGCAAAGGTGATGAAACAAGCTGTACAACACTGCGATTGTGTGCGCAGCTTGCCAACTGAGAGAAAACAGTACCTGACCACTCTCCTGCCTTTTCCATTCACATGAACATTCGATTGCAAGTTGTTTTGGACAACTTTCTTTCTCTTCTTGCAAAACACTCGGCAGTCCTCCGTGCAGCCTCTAGAACACGATGGGAGATGTTTTCTGTGCTGGCAAAGTTTCTCCTTGCCAGACAGAGTGGAAAAGCTTTTTGCTAAGATGTAGACGAGAAGAGAGGCTAAAGACGAAGGTACGGTGCTCTGCAGAGCTAAGCACCGCTCTCGTGCCTCTTTCGGCAGAAGGCGCACACCGCAGAGCACTGTGAGCGGCAGAATCGTCTTTGCGCGAAGAAGCAGCTTCTTCGTCTCCGGGAGCCGGAGAGAGCGGCAACTTCGCAAAGGTGATGAAACAAGCTGTACAACACTGCGATTGTGTGCGCAGCTTGCCAAGTGGGAGAAAACAGTACCTGACCACTCTCCTGCCTTTTCTATTCACTTGAACATTCGATTGCAAGCTGTTTTGGACAACTTTCTTTCTCTTCTTGCAAAACACTCGGCAGACCTCCGTGCAGCCTCTAGAACACGATGGGAGATGTTTTTAGTGCTGGCACAGTTTCTCCTTGCCAGACAGAGTGGAAAAGCTTTTTGCTAAGATGTAGACGAGAAGAGAGGCTAAAGACGAAGGTACGGTGCTCTGCAGAGCTAAGCACAGCTCCCGGGCCTCTTTCGGCAGAAGGCGCACACCGCAGAGCACTGTGAGCGGCAGAATCGTCTTTGCGCGAAGAAGCAGCTTCTTCGTCTCCGGGAGCCGGAGAGAGCGGCAACTTCGCAAAGGTGATGAAACAAGCTGTACAACACTGCGATTGTGTGCGCAGCTTGCCAACTGAGAGAAAACAGTACCTGACCACTCTCCTGCCTTTTCTATTCACATGAACATTCGATTGCAAGCTGTTTTGGACAACTTTCTTTCTCTTCTTGCAAAACACTCGGCAGACCTCCGTGCAGCCTCTAGAACACGATGGGAGATGTTTTTTGTCCTGGCACAGTTTCTCCTTGCCAGACAGAGTGGAAAAGCTTTTTGCTAAGATGTAGACGAGAAGAGAGGCTAAAGACGAAGGTACGGTGCTCTGCAGAGCTAAGCACCGCTCCCGGACCTCTTTCGGTAGAAGGCGCACACCGCAGAGCACTGTGAGCGGCAGAATCGTCTTTGCGCGAAGAAGCAGCTTCTTCGTCTCCGGGAGCCGGAGAGAGCGGCAACTTCGCAAAGGTGATGAAACAAGCTGTACAAAACTGCGATTGTGTGCGCAGCTTGCCAAGTGAGAGAAAACAGTACCTGACAACTCTCCTGCCTTTTGTAATCACATGAACATTCGATTGCAAGCTGTTTTGGACAACTATCTTTCTCTTCTTGCAAAACACTCGGCAGACCTCCGTGCAGCCTCTAGAACACGATGGGAGATGTTTTCTGTGCTGGCACAGTTTCTCCTTGCCAGACAGAGTGAAAAAGCTTTTTGCTAAGATGTAGACGAGAAGAGAGACTAAAGACGAAGGTACGGTGCTCTGCAGAGCTAAGCACCGCTCCCGGACGTCTTTCGGCAGAAGGCGCACACCGCAGAGCACAGTGAGCGGCAGAATCGTCTTTGCGCGAAGAAGCAGCTTCTTCGTCTCCGGGAGCCGGAGAGAGCGGCAACTTCGCAAAGGTGATGAAACAAGCTGTACAACACTGCGATTGTGTGCGCAGCTTGCCAACTGAGAGAAAACAGTACCTGACCACTCTCCTGCCTTTTCTATTCACATGAACATTCGATTGCAAGCTGTTTTGGACAACTTTCTTTCTCTTCTTGCAAAACACTCGGCAGACCTCCGTGCAGCCTCTAGAACACGATGGGAGATGTTTTCTGTGCTGGCACAGTTTCTCCTTGCCAGACAGAGTGGAAAAGCTTTTTGCTAAGATGTAGACGAGAAGAGAGGCTAAAGACGAAGGTACGGTGCTCTGCAGAGCTAAGCACCGCTCCCGGACCTCTTTCGGCAGAAGGCGCACACCGCAGAGCACTGTGAGCGGCAGAATCGTCTTTGCGCGAAGAAGCAGCTTCTTCGTCTCCGGGAGCCGGAGAGAGCGGCAACTTCGCAAAGGTGATGAAACAAGCTGTACAACACTGCGATTGTGTGCGCAGCTTGCCAAGTGAGAGAAAACAGTACCTGACCACTCTCCTGCCTTTTCTATTCACATGAACATTCGATTGCAAGCTGTTTTGGACAACTTTCTTTCTCTTCTTGCAAAACACTCGGCAGACCTCTGGGCAGCTTCTAGAACACGATGGGAGATGTTTTCTGTGCTGGCACAGTTTCTCCTTGCCAGACAGAGTGGAAAAGCTTTTTGCTAAGATGTAGACGAGAAGAGAGGCTAAAGAAGCAGGTACGGTGCTCTGCAGAGCTAAGCACAGCTCCCGTGCCTCTTTCGGCAGAAGGCGCACACCGAAGAGCACTGTGAGCGGCAGAATCGTCTTTGCGCGAAGAAGCAGCTTCTTCGTCTCCGGGAGCCGGAGAGAGCGGCAACTTGGCAAAGGTGATGAAACAAGCTGTACAACACTGCGATTGTGTGCGCAGCTTGCCAAGTGAGAGAAAACAGTACCTGACCACTCTCCTGCCTTTTCTATTCACATGAACATTCGATTGCAAGCTGTTTTGGACAACTTTCTTTCTCTTCTTGCAAAACACTCGGCAGACCTCCGTGCAGCCTCTAGAACACGATGGGAGATGTTTTTTGTGCTGGCACAGTTTCTCCTTGCCAGACACAGTGGAAAAGCTTTTTGCTAAGATGTAGACGAGAAGAGAGGCTAAAGAAGCACGTATGGTACTCTGCAGAGCTAAGCATCGCTCCCGGACTTCTTTGGGCAGAAGGCGCACACCGCAGAGCACAGTGAGCGGCAGAATCGTCTTTGCGCGAAGAATCAGCTTCTTCGTCTCCGGGAGCCGGAGAGAGCGGCAGCTTCGCAAAGGTGATGAAACAAGCTGTACAACACTGCGATTGTGTGAGCAGCTTGCCAACTGAGAGAAAACAGTACCTGACCACTCTCCTGCCTTTTCTATTCACATGAACATTGGATTGCAAGCTGTTTTGGACAACTTTCCTTCTCTTCTTGCAAAACACTCGGCAGACCTCCGTGCAGCCTGTAGAACACGATGGGGGATGTTTTCTGTGCTGGCACAGTTTCTCCTTGCCAGACAGAGTGGAAAAGCTTTTTGCTAAGATGTAGACGAGAAGAGAGGCTAAAGACGAAGGTACGGTGCTCTGCAGAGCGAAGCACCGCTCCCGGACCTCTTTCGGCAGAAGGCGCACACCGCAGAGCACTGTGAGCGGCAGAATCGTCTTTGCGCGAAGAAGCAGCTTCTTCGTCTCCGGGAGCCGGAGAGAGCGGCAACTTGGCAAAGGTGATGAAACAAGCTGTACAACACTGCGATTGTGTGCGCAGCTTGCCAACTGAGAGAAAACAGTACCTGACCACTCTCCTGCCTTTTCTATTCACATGAACATTCGATTGCAAGCTGTTTTGGACAACTTTCTTTCTCTTCTTGCAAAACACTCGGCAGACCTCCGTGCAGCCTCTAGAACACGATGGGAGATGTTTTCTGTGCTGGCACAGTTTCTCCTTGCCAGACAGAGTGGAAAAGCTTTTTGCTAAGATGTAGACGAGAAGAGAGGCTAAAGACGAAGGTACGGTGCTCTGCAGAGCTAAGCACCGCTCCCGGGCCTCTTTCGGCAGAAGACACACACTGCAGAACACAGTGAGCGGCAGAATCGTCTTTGCGCGAAGAAGCAGCTTCTTCGTCTCCGGGAGCCGGAGAGAGCGGCAACTTCGCAAAGGTGATGAAACAAGCTGTACAACACTGCGATTGTGTGCGCAGCTTGCCAACTGAGAGAACACAGTACCTGACCACTCTCCTGCCTTTCTATTCACATGATCATTCGATTGCAAGCTGTTTTGGACAACTTTCTTTCTCTTCTTGCAAAACACTCGGCAGACCACCGTGCAGCCTCTAGAACACGATGGGAGATGTTTTCTGTGCTGGCACAGTTTCTCCTTGCCAGACAGAGTGGAAAAGCTTTTTGCTAAGATGTAGACGAGAAGAGAGGCTAAAGACGAAGGTACGGTGCTCTGCAGAGCTAAGCACCGCTCCCGTGCCTCTTTCGGCAGAAGGCGTACACCGCAGAGCACAGTGAGCGGCAGAATCGTCTTTGCGCGATGAAGCAGCTTCTTCGTCTCCGGGAGCCGGAGAGAGCGGCAACTTCGCAAAGGTGATGAAACAAGCTGTACAACACAGCGATTGTGTGCGCAGCTTGCCAAGTGGGAGAAAACAGTACCTGACAACTCTCCTGCGTTTTGTAATCACATGAACATTCGATTGCAAGCTGTTTTGGACAACTTTCTTTCTCTTCTTGCAAAACACTCGGCAGACCTCCGTGCAGCCTCTAGAACACGATGGGAGATGTTTTCTGTGCTGGCACAGTTTCTCCTTGCCAGACAGAGTGGAAAAGCTTTTTGCTAAGATGTAGATGAGAAGAGAGACTAAAGACGAAGGTACGGTGCTCTGCAGAGCTAAGCATCGCTCCCGGACGTCTTTCGGCAGAAGGCGCACACCGCAGAGCACTGTGAGCGGCAGAATCGTCTTTGCGCGAAGAAGCAGCTTCTTCGTCTCCGGGAGCCGGAGAGAGCGGCAGCTTCGCAAAGGTGATGAAACAAGCTGTACAACACTGCGATTGTGTGCGCAGCTTGCCAAGTGGGTGAAAACAGTACCTGACCACTCTCCTGCCTTTTCTAATCACATGAACATTCGATTGCAAGCTGTTTTGGACAACTTTCTTTCTCTTCTTGCAAAACACTCGGCAGACCTCCGTGCAGCCTCTAGAACACGATGGGAGATGTTTTCTGTGCTGGCACAGTTTCTCCTTGCCAGACAGAGTGGAAAAGCTTTTTGCTAAAATGTAGACGAGAAGAGAGGCTAAAGAAGCAGGTACGGTGCTCTGCATAGCTAAGCACAGCTCCCGTGCCTCTTTCGGCAGAAGGCGCACACCGAAGAGCACTGTGAGCGGCAGAATCGTCTTTGCGCGAAGAAGCAGCTTCTTCGTCTCCGGGAGCCGGAGAGAGCGGCAACTTCGCAAAGGTGATGAAACAAGCTGTACAACACTGCGATTGTGTGCGCAGCTTGCCAAGTGAGAGAAAACAGTACCTGACCACTCTCCTGCCTTTTCTATTCACTTGAACATTCGATTGCAAGCTGTTTTGGACAACTTTCTTTCTCTTCTTGCAAAACACTCGGCAGACCTCCGTGCAGCCTCTAGAACACGATGGGAGATGTTTTCTGTGCTGGCACAGTTTCTCCTTGCCAGACAGAGTGGAAAAGCTTTTTGCTAAGATGTAGACGTGAAGAGAGGCTAAAGAAGCAGGTATGGTGCTCTGCAGAGCTAAGCACCGCTCCCGGACGTCTTTCGGCAGAAGGCGCACACCGCAGAGCACTGTGAGCGGCAGAATCGTCTTTGCGCGAAGAAGCAGCTTCTTCGTCTCCGGGAGCCGGAGAGAGCGGCAACTTCGCAAAGGTGATGAAACAAGCTGTACAACACTGCGATTGTGTGCGCAGCTTGCCAACTGAGAGAAAACAGTACCTGACCACTCGCCTGCCTTTTCTATTCACATGAACATTCGATTGCAAGCGGTTTTTGACAACTTTCTTTCTCTTCTTGCAAAACACTCGGCAGACCTCCGTGCAGCCTCTAGAACACGATGGGAGATGTTTTCTGTGCTGGCACAGTTTCTCCTTGCCAGAAAGAGTGGAAAAGCTTTTTGCTAAGATGTAGACGAGAAGAGAGGCTAAAGACGAAGGTACGGTGCTCTGCAGAGCTAAGCACCGCTCCCGGACCTCTTTCGGCAGAAGGCGCACACCGCAGAGCACTGTGAGCGGCAGAATCGTCTTTGCGCGAAGAAGCAGCTTCTTCGTCTCCGGGAGCCGGAGAGAGCGGCAACTTCGCAAAGGTGATAAAACAAGCTGTACAACACTGCGATTGTGTGCGCAGCTTGCCAAGTGAGAGAAAACAGTACCTGACCACTCTCCTGCCTTTTCTATTCACATGAACATTCGATTGCAAGCTGTTTTGGACAACTTTCTTTCTCTTCTTGCAAAACACTCGGCAGACCTCCGTGCAGCCTCTAGAACACGATGGGAGATGTTTTCTGTGCTGGCACAGTTTCTCCTTGCCAGACAGAGTGGAAAAGCTTTTTGCTAAGATGTAGACGAGAAGAGAGGCTAAAGACGAAGGTACGGTGCTCTGCGGAGCTAAGCACCGCTCCCGGACCTCTTTCGGCAGAAGGCGCACACCGCAGAGCACTGGGAGCGGCAGAATCGTCTTTGCGCGAAGAAGCAGCTTCTTCGTCTCCGGGAGCCGGAGAGAGCGGCAACTTCGCAAAGGTGATGAAACAAGCTGTACAACACTGCGATTGTGTGCGCAGCTTGCCAACTGAGAGAAAACAGTACCTGACCACTCTCCTGCCTTTTCTATTCACATGAACATTCGATTGCAAGCTGTTTTGGACAACTTTCTTTCTCTTCTTGCAAAACACTCGGCAGACCTCCGTGCAGCCTCTAGAACACGATGGGAGATGTTTTCTGTGCTGGCAAAGTTTCTCCTTGCCAGACAGAGTGGAAAAGCTTTTTGCTAAGATGTAGACGAGAAGAGAGGCTAAAGACGAAGGTACGGTGCTCTGCAGAGCTAAGCACCGCTCCCGGACGTCTTTCGGCAGAAGGCGCACACCGCAGAGCACAGTGAGCGGCAGAATCGTCTTTGCGCGAAGAAGCAGCTTCTTCGTCTCCGGGAGCCGGAGAGAGCGGCAACTTCGCAAAGGTGATGAAACAAGCTGTACAACACTGCGATTGTGTGCGCAGCTTGCCAACTGAGCGAAAACAGTACCTGACCACTCTCCTGCCTTTTCTATTCACATGAACATTCGATTGCAAGCTGTTTTGGACAACTTTCTTTCTCTTCTTGCAAAACACTCGGCAGACCTCCGTGCAGCCTCTAGAACACGATGGGAGATGTTTTTTGTGCTGGCACAGTTTCTCCTTGCCAGACAGAGTGGAAAAGCTTTTTGCTAAGATGTAGACGAGAAGAGAGGCTAAAGACGAAGGTACGGTGCTCTGCAGAGCTAAGCACAGCTCCCAGGCCTCTTTCGGCAGAAGGCGCACACCGCAGAGCACTGTGAGCGGCAGAATCGTCTTTGCGCGAAGAAGCAGCTTCTTCGTCTCCGGGAGCCGGAGAGAGCGGCAACTTCGCAAAGGTGATGAAACAAGCTGTACAACACTGCGATTGGGTGCGCAGCTTGCCAACTGAGAGAAAACAGTACCTGACCACTCTCCTGCCTTTTCTATTCACATGAACATTCGATTGCAAGCTGTTTTGGACAACTTTCTTTCTCTTCTTGCAAAACACTCGGCAGACCTCCGTGCAGCCTCTAGAACACGATGGGAGATGTTTTCTGTGCTGGCAAAGTTTCTCCTTGCCAGACAGAGTGGAAAAGCTTTTTGCTAAGATGTAGACGAGAAGAGAGGCTAAAGACGAAGGTACGGTGCTCTGCAGAGCTAAGCACCGCTCCCGGACCTCTTTCGGCAGAAGGCGCACACCGCAGAGCACTGTGAGCGGCAGAATCGTCTTTGCGCGAAGAAGCAGCTTCTTCGTCTCCGGCAGCCGGAGAGAGCGGCAACTTCGCAAAGGTGATGAAACAAGCTGTACAACACTGCGATTGTGTGCGCAGCTTGCCAACTGAGAGAAAACAGTACCTGACCACTCTCCTGCCTTTTCTATTCACATGAACATTCGATTGCAAGCTGTTTTGGACAACTTTCTTTCTCTTCTTGCGAAACACTCGGCAGACCTGCGTGCAGCCTCTAGAACACGATGGGAGATGTTTTTTGTGCTGGCACAGTTTCTCCTTGCCAGACAGAGTGGAAAAGCTTTTTGCTAAGATGTAGACGAGAAGCGAGGCTAAAGAAGCACGTATGGTACTCTGCAGAGCTAAGCACCGCTCCCGGACCTCTTTCGGCAGAAGGCGCACACCTCAGAGCACTGTGAGCGGCAGAATCGTCTTTGCGCGAAGAAGCAGCTTCTTCGTCTCCGGGAGCCGGAGAGAGCGGCAACTTGGCAAAGGTGATGAAACAAGCTGTACAACACTGCGATTGTGTGCGCAGCTTGCCAAGTGGGGGAAAACAGTACCTGACCACTCTCCTGCCTTTTCTATTCACATGAACATTCGATTGCAAGCTGTTTTGGACAACTTTCTTTCTCTTCTTGCAAAACACTCGGCAGACCTCCGTGCAGCCTCTAGAACACGATGGGAGATGTTTTTTGTGCTGGCACAGTTTCTCCTTGCCAGACAGAGTGGAAAAGCTTTTTGCTAAGATGTAGACGAGAAGAGAGGCTAAAGACGAAGGTACGGTGCTCTGCAGAGCTAAGCACAGCTCCCAGGCCTCTTTCGGCAGAAGGCGCACACCGCAGAGCACTGTGAGCGGCAGAATCGTCTTTGCGCGAAGAAGCAGCTTCTTCGTCTCCGGGAGCCGGAGAGAGCGGCAACTTCGCAAAGGTGATGAAACAAGCTGTACAACACTGCGATTGTGTGCGCAGCTTGCCAACTGAGAGAAAACAGTACCTGACCACTCTCCTGCCTTTTCCATTCACATGAACATTCGATTGCAAGCTGTTTTGGACAACTTTCTTTCTCTTCTTGCAAAACACTCGGCAGACCTCCGTGCAGCCTCTAGAACACGATGGGAGATGTTTTCTGTGCTGGCAAAGTTTCTCCTTGCCAGACAGAGTGGAAAAGCTTTTTGCTAAGATGTAGACGAGAAGAGAGGCTAAAGACGAAGGTACGGTGCTCTGCAGAGCTAAGCACCGCTCTCGTGCCTCTTTCGGCAGAAGGCGCACACCGCAGAGCACTGTGAGCGGCAGAATCGTCTTTGCGCGAAGAAGCAGCTTCTTCGTCTCCGGGAGCCGGAGAGAGCGGCAACTTCGCAAAGGTGATGAAACAAGCTGTACAAAACTGCGATTGTGTGCGCAGCTTGCCAACTGAGAGAAAACAGTACCTGACCACTTTCCTGCCTTTCTATTCACATGATCATTCGATTGCAAGCTGTTTTGGACAACTTTCTTTCTCTTCTTGCAAAACACTCGGCAGACCTCCGTGCAGCCTCTAGAACACGATGGGAGATGTTTTCTGTGCTGGCACAGTTTCTCCTTGCCAGACAGAGTGGAAAAGCTTTTTGCTAAGATGTAGACGAGAAGAGAGGCTAAAGACGAAGGTACGGTGCTCTGCAGAGCTAAGCACAGCTCCCGTGCCTCTTTCGGCAGAAGGCGCACACCGCAGAGCACTGTGAGCGGCAGAATCGTCTTTGCGCGAAGAAGCAGCTTCTTCGTCTCCGGGAGCCGGAGAGAGCGGCAACTTGGCAAAGGTGATGAAACAAGCTGTACAACACTGCGATTGTGTGCGCAGCTTGCCAACTGAGAGAAAACAGTACCTGACCACTCTCCTGCCTTTCTATTCACATGAACATTCGATTGCAAGCTGTTTTGGACAACTTTCTTTCTCTTCTTGCAAAACACTCGGCAGACCTCCGTGCAGCCTCTAGAACACGATGGGAGATGTTTTTTGTGCTGGCACAGTTTCTCCTTGCCAGACAGAGTGGAAAAGCTTTTTGCTAAGATGTAGACGAGAAGAGAGGCTAAAGACGAAGGTACGGTGCTCTGCAGAGCTAAGCACCGCTCCCGGACCTCTTTCGGCAGAAGGCGCACACCGCAGAGCACTGTGAGCGGCAGAATCGTCTTTGCGCGAAGAAGCAGCTTCTTCGTCTCCGGGAGCCGGAGAGAGCGGCAACTTCGCAAAGGTGATGAAACAAGCTGTACAACACTGCGATTGTGTGCGCAGCTTGCCAAGTGAGAGAAAACAGTACCTGACCACTCTCCTGCCTTTTCTATTCACATGAACATTCGATTGCAAGCTGTTTTGGACAACTTTCTTTCTCTTCTTGCAAAACACTCGGCAGACCTCCGTGCAGCCTCTAGAACACGATGGGAGATGTTTTCTGTGCTGGCACAGTTTCTCCTTGCCAGACAGAGTGGAAAAGCTTTTTGCTAAGATGTAGACGAGAAGAGAGGCTAAAGACGAAGGTACGGTGCTCTGCAGAGCTAAGCACCGCTCCCGGACCTCTTTGGGCAGAAGGCGCACACCGCAGAGCACTGTGAGCGGCAGAATCGTCTTTGCGCGAAGAAGCAGCTTCTTCGTCTCCGGCAGCCGGAGAGAGCGGCAACTTCGCAAAGGTGATGAAACAAGCTGTACAACACTGCGATTGTGTGAGCAGCTTGCCAACTGAGAGAAAACAGTACCTGACCACTCTCCTGCCTTTTCTATTCACATGAACATTCGATTGCAAGCTGTTTTGGACAACTTTCTTTCTCTTCTTGCAAAACACTCGGCAGACCTCCGTGCAGCCTCTAGAACACGATGGGAGATGTTTTCTGTGCTGGCACAGTTTCTCCTTGCCAGACAGAGTGGAAAAGCTTTTTGCTAAGATGTAGACGAGAAGAGAGGCTAAAGACGAAGGTACGGTGCTCTGCAGAGCTAAGCACCGCTCCCGGACCTCTTTCGGCAGAAGACACACACTGCAGAGTACTGTGAGCGGCAGAATCGTCTTTGCGCGAAGAAGCAGCTTCTTCGTCTCCGGGAGCCGGAGAGAGCGGCAACTTCGCAAAGGTGATGAAACAAGCTGTACAACACTGCGATTGTGTGCGCAGCTTGCCAACTGAGAGAACACAGTACCTGACCACTCTCCTGCCTTTCTATTCACATGAGCATTCGATTGGAAGCTGTTTTGGACAACTTTCTTTCTCTTCTTGCAAAACACTCGGCAGACCTCCGTGCAGCCTCTAGAACACGATGGGAGATGTTTTTTGTGCTGGCACAGTTTCTCGTTGCCAGACAGAGTGGAAAAGCTTTTTGCTAAGATGTAGACGAGAAGAGAGACTAAAGACGAAGGTACGGTGCTCTGCAGAGCTAAGCACCGCTCCCGGACCTCTTTCGGCAGAAGGCGCACACCGCAGAGCACTGTGAGCGGCAGAATCGTCTTTGCGCGAAGAAGCAGCTTCTTCGTCTCCGGGAGCCGGAGAGAGCGGCAACTTCGCAAAGGTGATGAAACAAGCTGTACAACACTGCGATTGTGTGCGCAGCTTGCCGAGTGGGGGAAAACAGTACCTGACCACTCTCCTGCCTTTTCTATTCACTTGAACATTCGATTGCAAGCTGTTTTGGACAACTTTCTTTCTCTTCTTGCAAAACACTCGGCAGACCTCCGTGCAGCCTCTAGAACACGATGGGAGATGTTTTCTATGCTGGCACAGTTTCTCCTTGCCAGACAGAGTGAAAAAGCTTTTTGCTAAGATGTAGACGAGAAGAGAGGCTAAAGACGAAGGTACGGTGCTCTGCAGAGCTAAGCACCGCTCCCGGACCTCTTTCGGCAGAAGGCGCACACCGCAGAGCACTGTGAGCGGCAGAATCGTCTTTGCGCGAAGAAGCAGCTTCTTCGTCTCCGGCAGCCGGAGAGAGCGGCAACTTGGCAAAGGTGATGAAACAAGCTGTACAACACTGCGATTGTGTGCGCAGCTTGCCAAGTGAGAGAAAACAGTACCTGACCACTCTCCTGCCTTTCTATTCACATGATCATTCGATTGCAAGCTGTTTTGGACAACTTTCTTTCTCTTCTTGCAAAACACTCGGCAGACCTCCGTGCAGCCTCTAGAACACGATGGGAGATGTTTTTTGTGCTGGCACAGTTTCTCCTTGCCAGACAGAGTGGAAAAGCTTTTTGCTAAGATGTAGACGAGAAGAGAGGCTAAAGACGAAGGTACGGTGCTCTGCAGAGCTAAGCACCGCTCCCGGACCTCTTTGGGCAGAAGGCGCACACCGCAGAGCACTGTGAGCGGCAGAATCGTCTTTGCGCGAAGAAGCAGCTTCTTCGTCTCCGGCAGCCGGAGAGAGCGGCAACTTGGCAAAGGTGATGAAACAAGCTGTACAACACTGCGATTGTGTGCGCAGCTTGCCAACTGAGAGAAAACAGTACCTGACCACTCTCCTGCCTTTCTATTCACATGATCATTCGATTGCAAGCTGTTTTGGACAACTTTCTTTCTCTTCTTGCAAAACACTCGGCAGACCTCCGTGCAGCCTCTAGAACACGATGGGAGATGTTTTTTGTGCTGGCACAGTTTCTCCTTGCCAGACAGAGTGGAAAAGGTTTTTGCTAAGATGTAGACGAGAAGAGAGGCTAAAGACGAAGGTACGGTGCTCTGCAGAGCTAAGCAGCGCTCCCGTGCCTCTTTCGGCAGAAGGCGCACACCGCAGAGCACTGTGAGCGGCAGAATCGTCTTTGCGCGAAGAAGCAGCTTCTTCGTCTCCGGGAGCCGGAGAGAGCGGCAACTTCGCAAAGGTGATGAAACAAGCTGTACAACACTGCGATTGTGTGCGCAGCTTGCCAAGTGAGAGAAAACAGTACCTGACCACTCTCCTGCCTTTTCTATTCACATGAACATTCGATTGCAAGCTGTTTTGGACAACTTTCTTTCTCTTCTTGCAAAACACTCGGCAGACCTCCGTGCAGCCTCTAGAACACGATGGGAGATGTTTTCTGTGCTGGCACAGTTTCTCCTTGCCAGACAGAGTGGAAAAGCTTTTTGCTAAGATGTAGACGAGAAGAGAGGCTAAAGACGAAGGTACGGTGCTCTGCAGAGCTAAGCACCGCTCCCGGACCTCTTTGGGCAGAAGGCGCACACCGCAGAGCACTGTGAGCGGCAGAATCGTCTTTGCGCGAAGAAGCAGCTTCTTCGTCTCCGGCAGCCGGAGAGAGCGGCAACTTCGCAAAGGTGATGAAACAAGCTGTACAACACTGCGATTGTGTGAGCAGCTTGCCAACTGAGAGAAAACAGTACCTGACCACTCTCCTGCCTTTTCTATTCACATGAACATTCGATTGCAAGCTGTTTTGGA
Organism: Melozone crissalis; assembly: GCF_028551555.1. Lineage (NCBI taxonomy): Eukaryota > Metazoa > Chordata > Aves > Passeriformes > Passerellidae > Melozone > Melozone crissalis. The sequence continues at coordinate 94,955 of NW_026536186.1, forward strand.
CAACTTTCTTTCTCTTCTTGCAAAACACTCGGCAGACCTCCGTGCAGCCTCTAGAACACGATGGGAGATGTTTTCTGTGCTGGCACAGTTTCTCCTTGCCAGACAGAGTGGAAAAGCTTTTTGCTAAGATGTAGACGAGAAGAGAGGCTAAAGACGAAGGTACGGTGCTCTGCAGAGCTAAGCACCGCTCCCGGGCCTCTTTCGGCAGAAGACACACACTGCAGAACACAGTGAGCGGCAGAATCGTCTTTGCGCGAAGAAGCAGCTTCTTCGTCTCCGGGAGCCGGAGAGAGCGGCAACTTCGCAAAGGTGATGAAACAAGCTGTACAACACTGCGATTGTGTGCGCAGCTTGCCAACTGAGAGAACACAGTACCTGACCACTCTCCTGCCTTTCTATTCACATGAGCATTCGATTGGAAGCTGTTTTGGACAACTTTCTTTCTCTTCTTGCAAAACACTCGGCAGACCTCCGTGCAGCCTCTAGAACACGATGGGAGATGTTTTTTGTGCTGGCACAGTTTCTCGTTGCCAGACAGAGTGGAAAAGCTTTTTGCTAAGATGTAGACGAGAAGAGAGACTAAAGACGAAGGTACGGTGCTCTGCAGAGCTAAGCACCGCTCCCGGACCTCTTTCGGCAGAAGGCGCACACCGCAGAGCACTGTGAGCGGCAGAATCGTCTTTGCGCGAAGAAGCAGCTTCTTCGTCTCCGGGAGCCGGAGAGAGCGGCAACTTGGCAAAGGTGATGAAACAAGCTGTACAACACTGCGATTGTGTGCGCAGCTTGCCAAGTGGGGGAAAACAGTACCTGACCACTCTCCTGCCTTTTCTATTCACATGAACATTCGATTGCAAGCTGTTTTGGACAACTTTCTTTCTCTTCTTGCAAAACACTCGGCAGACCTCCGTGCAGCCTCTAGAACACGATGGGAGATGTTTTTTGTGCTGGCACAGTTTCTCCTTGCCAGACAGAGTGGAAAAGCTTTTTGCTAAGATGTAGACGAGAAGAGAGGCTAAAGACGAAGGTACGGTGCTCTGCAGAGCTAAGCACAGCTCCCAGGCCTCTTTCGGCAGAAGGCGCACACCGCAGAGCACTGTGAGCGGCAGAATCGTCTTTGCGCGAAGAAGCAGCTTCTTCGTCTCCGGGAGCCGGAGAGAGCGGCAACTTCGCAAAGGTGATGAAACAAGCTGTACAACACTGCGATTGTGTGCGCAGCTTGCCAACTGAGAGAAAACAGTACCTGACCACTCTCCTGCCTTTTCCATTCACATGAACATTCGATTGCAAGCTGTTTTGGACAACTTTCTTTCTCTTCTTGCAAAACACTCGGCAGACCTCCGTGCAGCCTCTAGAACACGATGGGAGATGTTTTCTGTGCTGGCAAAGTTTCTCCTTGCCAGACAGAGTGGAAAAGCTTTTTGCTAAGATGTAGACGAGAAGAGAGGCTAAAGACGAAGGTACGGTGCTCTGCAGAGCTAAGCACCGCTCTCGTGCCTCTTTCGGCAGAAGGCGCACACCGCAGAGCACTGTGAGCGGCAGAATCGTCTTTGCGCGAAGAAGCAGCTTCTTCGTCTCCGGGAGCCGGAGAGAGCGGCAACTTCGCAAAGGTGATGAAACAAGCTGTACAAAACTGCGATTGTGTGCGCAGCTTGCCAACTGAGAGAAAACAGTACCTGACCACTTTCCTGCCTTTCTATTCACATGATCATTCGATTGCAAGCTGTTTTGGACAACTTTCTTTCTCTTCTTGCAAAACACTCGGCAGACCTCCGTGCAGCCTCTAGAACACGATGGGAGATGTTTTCTGTGCTGGCACAGTTTCTCCTTGCCAGACAGAGTGGAAAAGCTTTTTGCTAAGATGTAGACGAGAAGAGAGGCTAAAGACGAAGGTACGGTGCTCTGCAGAGCTAAGCACAGCTCCCGTGCCTCTTTCGGCAGAAGGCGCACACCGCAGAGCACTGTGAGCGGCAGAATCGTCTTTGCGCGAAGAAGCAGCTTCTTCGTCTCCGGGAGCCGGAGAGAGCGGCAACTTGGCAAAGGTGATGAAACAAGCTGTACAACACTGCGATTGTGTGCGCAGCTTGCCAACTGAGAGAAAACAGTACCTGACCACTCTCCTGCCTTTCTATTCACATGAACATTCGATTGCAAGCTGTTTTGGACAACTTTCTTTCTCTTCTTGCAAAACACTCGGCAGACCTCCGTGCAGCCTCTAGAACACGATGGGAGATGTTTTTTGTGCTGGCACAGTTTCTCCTTGCCAGACAGAGTGGAAAAGCTTTTTGCTAAGATGTAGACGAGAAGAGAGGCTAAAGACGAAGGTACGGTGCTCTGCAGAGCTAAGCACCGCTCCCGGACCTCTTTCGGCAGAAGGCGCACACCGCAGAGCACTGTGAGCGGCAGAATCGTCTTTGCGCGAAGAAGCAGCTTCTTCGTCTCCGGGAGCCGGAGAGAGCGGCAACTTCGCAAAGGTGATGAAACAAGCTGTACAACACTGCGATTGTGTGCGCAGCTTGCCAAGTGAGAGAAAACAGTACCTGACCACTCTCCTGCCTTTTCTATTCACATGAACATTCGATTGCAAGCTGTTTTGGACAACTTTCTTTCTCTTCTTGCAAAACACTCGGCAGACCTCCGTGCAGCCTCTAGAACACGATGGGAGATGTTTTCTGTGCTGGCACAGTTTCTCCTTGCCAGACAGAGTGGAAAAGCTTTTTGCTAAGATGTAGACGAGAAGAGAGGCTAAAGACGAAGGTACGGTGCTCTGCAGAGCTAAGCACCGCTCCCGGACCTCTTTGGGCAGAAGGCGCACACCGCAGAGCACTGTGAGCGGCAGAATCGTCTTTGCGCGAAGAAGCAGCTTCTTCGTCTCCGGCAGCCGGAGAGAGCGGCAACTTCGCAAAGGTGATGAAACAAGCTGTACAACACTGCGATTGTGTGAGCAGCTTGCCAACTGAGAGAAAACAGTACCTGACCACTCTCCTGCCTTTTCTATTCACATGAACATTCGATTGCAAGCTGTTTTGGACAACTTTCTTTCTCTTCTTGCAAAACACTCGGCAGACCTCCGTGCAGCCTCTAGAACACGATGGGAGATGTTTTCTGTGCTGGCACAGTTTCTCCTTGCCAGACAGAGTGGAAAAGCTTTTTGCTAAGATGTAGACGAGAAGAGAGGCTAAAGACGAAGGTACGGTGCTCTGCAGAGCTAAGCACCGCTCCCGGACCTCTTTCGGCAGAAGACACACACTGCAGAGTACTGTGAGCGGCAGAATCGTCTTTGCGCGAAGAAGCAGCTTCTTCGTCTCCGGGAGCCGGAGAGAGCGGCAACTTCGCAAAGGTGATGAAACAAGCTGTACAACACTGCGATTGTGTGCGCAGCTTGCCAACTGAGAGAACACAGTACCTGACCACTCTCCTGCCTTTCTATTCACATGAGCATTCGATTGGAAGCTGTTTTGGACAACTTTCTTTCTCTTCTTGCAAAACACTCGGCAGACCTCCGTGCAGCCTCTAGAACACGATGGGAGATGTTTTTTGTGCTGGCACAGTTTCTCGTTGCCAGACAGAGTGGAAAAGCTTTTTGCTAAGATGTAGACGAGAAGAGAGACTAAAGACGAAGGTACGGTGCTCTGCAGAGCTAAGCACCGCTCCCGGACCTCTTTCGGCAGAAGGCGCACACCGCAGAGCACTGTGAGCGGCAGAATCGTCTTTGCGCGAAGAAGCAGCTTCTTCGTCTCCGGGAGCCGGAGAGAGCGGCAACTTCGCAAAGGTGATGAAACAAGCTGTACAACACTGCGATTGTGTGCGCAGCTTGCCGAGTGGGGGAAAACAGTACCTGACCACTCTCCTGCCTTTTCTATTCACTTGAACATTCGATTGCAAGCTGTTTTGGACAACTTTCTTTCTCTTCTTGCAAAACACTCGGCAGACCTCCGTGCAGCCTCTAGAACACGATGGGAGATGTTTTCTATGCTGGCACAGTTTCTCCTTGCCAGACAGAGTGAAAAAGCTTTTTGCTAAGATGTAGACGAGAAGAGAGGCTAAAGACGAAGGTACGGTGCTCTGCAGAGCTAAGCACCGCTCCCGGACCTCTTTCGGCAGAAGGCGCACACCGCAGAGCACTGTGAGCGGCAGAATCGTCTTTGCGCGAAGAAGCAGCTTCTTCGTCTCCGGCAGCCGGAGAGAGCGGCAACTTGGCAAAGGTGATGAAACAAGCTGTACAACACTGCGATTGTGTGCGCAGCTTGCCAAGTGAGAGAAAACAGTACCTGACCACTCTCCTGCCTTTCTATTCACATGATCATTCGATTGCAAGCTGTTTTGGACAACTTTCTTTCTCTTCTTGCAAAACACTCGGCAGACCTCCGTGCAGCCTCTAGAACACGATGGGAGATGTTTTTTGTGCTGGCACAGTTTCTCCTTGCCAGACAGAGTGGAAAAGCTTTTTGCTAAGATGTAGACGAGAAGAGAGGCTAAAGACGAAGGTACGGTGCTCTGCAGAGCTAAGCACCGCTCCCGGACCTCTTTGGGCAGAAGGCGCACACCGCAGAGCACTGTGAGCGGCAGAATCGTCTTTGCGCGAAGAAGCAGCTTCTTCGTCTCCGGCAGCCGGAGAGAGCGGCAACTTGGCAAAGGTGATGAAACAAGCTGTACAACACTGCGATTGTGTGCGCAGCTTGCCAACTGAGAGAAAACAGTACCTGACCACTCTCCTGCCTTTCTATTCACATGATCATTCGATTGCAAGCTGTTTTGGACAACTTTCTTTCTCTTCTTGCAAAACACTCGGCAGACCTCCGTGCAGCCTCTAGAACACGATGGGAGATGTTTTTTGTGCTGGCACAGTTTCTCCTTGCCAGACAGAGTGGAAAAGGTTTTTGCTAAGATGTAGACGAGAAGAGAGGCTAAAGACGAAGGTACGGTGCTCTGCAGAGCTAAGCAGCGCTCCCGTGCCTCTTTCGGCAGAAGGCGCACACCGCAGAGCACTGTGAGCGGCAGAATCGTCTTTGCGCGAAGAAGCAGCTTCTTCGTCTCCGGGAGCCGGAGAGAGCGGCAACTTCGCAAAGGTGATGAAACAAGCTGTACAACACTGCGATTGTGTGCGCAGCTTGCCAAGTGAGAGAAAACAGTACCTGACCACTCTCCTGCCTTTTCTATTCACATGAACATTCGATTGCAAGCTGTTTTGGACAACTTTCTTTCTCTTCTTGCAAAACACTCGGCAGACCTCCGTGCAGCCTCTAGAACACGATGGGAGATGTTTTCTGTGCTGGCACAGTTTCTCCTTGCCAGACAGAGTGGAAAAGCTTTTTGCTAAGATGTAGACGAGAAGAGAGGCTAAAGACGAAGGTACGGTGCTCTGCAGAGCTAAGCACCGCTCCCGGACCTCTTTGGGCAGAAGGCGCACACCGCAGAGCACTGTGAGCGGCAGAATCGTCTTTGCGCGAAGAAGCAGCTTCTTCGTCTCCGGCAGCCGGAGAGAGCGGCAACTTCGCAAAGGTGATGAAACAAGCTGTACAACACTGCGATTGTGTGAGCAGCTTGCCAACTGAGAGAAAACAGTACCTGACCACTCTCCTGCCTTTTCTATTCACATGAACATTCGATTGCAAGCTGTTTTGGACAACTTTCTTTCTCTTCTTGCAAAACACTCGGCAGACCTCCGTGCAGCCTCTAGAACACGATGGGAGATGTTTTCTGTGCTGGCACAGTTTCTCCTTGCCAGACAGAGTGGAAAAGCTTTTTGCTAAGATGTAGACGAGAAGAGAGGCTAAAGACGAAGGTACGGTGCTCTGCAGAGCTAAGCACCGCTCCCGGGCCTCTTTCGGCAGAAGACACACACTGCAGAACACAGTGAGCGGCAGAATCGTCTTTGCGCGAAGAAGCAGCTTCTTCGTCTCCGGGAGCCGGAGAGAGCGGCAACTTCGCAAAGGTGATGAAACAAGCTGTACAACACTGCGATTGTGTGCGCAGCTTGCCAACTGAGAGAACACAGTACCTGACCACTCTCCTGCCTTTCTATTCACATGAGCATTCGATTGGAAGCTGTTTTGGACAACTTTCTTTCTCTTCTTGCAAAACACTCGGCAGACCTCCGTGCAGCCTCTAGAACACGATGGGAGATGTTTTTTGTGCTGGCACAGTTTCTCGTTGCCAGACAGAGTGGAAAAGCTTTTTGCTAAGATGTAGACGAGAAGAGAGACTAAAGACGAAGGTACGGTGCTCTGCAGAGCTAAGCACCGCTCCCGGACCTCTTTCGGCAGAAGGCGCACACCGCAGAGCACTGTGAGCGGCAGAATCGTCTTTGCGCGAAGAAGCAGCTTCTTCGTCTCCGGGAGCCGGAGAGAGCGGCAACTTCGCAAAGGTGATGAAACAAGCTGTACAACACTGCGATTGTGTGCGCAGCTTGCCAAGTGGGGGAAAACAGTACCTGACCACTCTCCTGCCTTTTCTATTCACTTGAACATTCGATTGCAAGCTGTTTTGGACAACTTTCTTTCTCTTCTTGCAAAACACTCGGCAGACCTCCGTGCAGCCTCTAGAACACGATGGGAGATGTTTTCTATGCTGGCACAGTTTCTCCTTGCCAGACAGAGTGAAAAAGCTTTTTGCTAAGATGTAGACGAGAAGAGAGACAAAAGACGAAGGTACGGTGCTCTGCAGAGCTAAGCACCGCTCCCGGACCTCTTTCGGCAGAAGGCGCACACCGCAGAGCACAGTGAGCGGCAGAATCGTCTTTGCGCGAAGAAGCAGCTTCTTGGTCTCCGGGAGCCGGAGAGAGCGGCAACTTCGCAAAGGTGATGAAACAAGCTGTACAACACTGCGATTGTGTGCGCAGCTTGCCAACTGAGAGAAAACAGTACCTGACCACTCTCCTGCCTTTTCTATTCACATGAACATTCGATTGCAAGCTGTTTTGGACAACTTTCTTTCTCTTCTTGCAAAACACTCGGCAGACCTCCGTGCAGCCTCTAGAACACGATGGGAGATGTTTTCTGTGCTGGCAAAGTTTCTCCTTGCCAGACAGAGTGGAAAAGCTTTTTGCTAAGATGTAGACGAGAAGAGAGGCTAAAGACGAAGGTACGGTGCTCTGCAGAGCTAAGCACCGCTCCCGGACCTCTTTCGGCAGAAGGCGCACACCGCAGAGCACTGTGAGCGGCAGAATCGTCTTTGCGCGAAGAAGCAGCTTCTTCGTCTCCGGCAGCCGGAGAGAGCGGCAACTTCGCAAAGGTGATGAAACAAGCTGTACAACACTGCGATTGTGTGCGCAGCTTGCCAACTGAGAGAAAACAGTACCTGACCACTCTCCTGCCTTTTCTATTCACATGAACATTCGATTGCAAGCTGTTTTGGACAACTTTCTTTCTCTTCTTGCGAAACACTCGGCAGACCTGCGTGCAGCCTCTAGAACACGATGGGAGATGTTTTTTGTGCTGGCACAGTTTCTCCTTGCCAGACAGAGTGGAAAAGCTTTTTGCTAAGATGTAGACGAGAAGCGAGGCTAAAGAAGCACGTATGGTACTCTGCAGAGCTAAGCACCGCTCCCGGACCTCTTTCGGCAGAAGGCGCACACCTCAGAGCACTGTGAGCGGCAGAATCGTCTTTGCGCGAAGAAGCAGCTTCTTCGTCTCCGGGAGCCGGAGAGAGCGGCAACTTGGCAAAGGTGATGAAACAAGCTGTACAACACTGCGATTGTGTGCGCAGCTTGCCAAGTGGGGGAAAACAGTACCTGACCACTCTCCTGCCTTTTCTATTCACATGAACATTCGATTGCAAGCTGTTTTGGACAACTTTCTTTCTCTTCTTGCAAAACACTCGGCAGACCTCCGTGCAGCCTCTAGAACACGATGGGAGATGTTTTTTGTGCTGGCACAGTTTCTCCTTGCCAGACAGAGTGGAAAAGCTTTTTGCTAAGATGTAGACGAGAAGAGAGGCTAAAGACGAAGGTACGGTGCTCTGCAGAGCTAAGCACAGCTCCCAGGCCTCTTTCGGCAGAAGGCGCACACCGCAGAGCACTGTGAGCGGCAGAATCGTCTTTGCGCGAAGAAGCAGCTTCTTCGTCTCCGGGAGCCGGAGAGAGCGGCAACTTCGCAAAGGTGATGAAACAAGCTGTACAACACTGCGATTGTGTGCGCAGCTTGCCAACTGAGAGAAAACAGTACCTGACCACTCTCCTGCCTTTTCCATTCACATGAACATTCGATTGCAAGCTGTTTTGGACAACTTTCTTTCTCTTCTTGCAAAACACTCGGCAGACCTCCGTGCAGCCTCTAGAACACGATGGGAGATGTTTTCTGTGCTGGCAAAGTTTCTCCTTGCCAGACAGAGTGGAAAAGCTTTTTGCTAAGATGTAGACGAGAAGAGAGGCTAAAGACGAAGGTACGGTGCTCTGCAGAGCTAAGCACCGCTCTCGTGCCTCTTTCGGCAGAAGGCGCACACCGCAGAGCACTGTGAGCGGCAGAATCGTCTTTGCGCGAAGAAGCAGCTTCTTCGTCTCCGGGAGCCGGAGAGAGCGGCAACTTCGCAAAGGTGATGAAACAAGCTGTACAAAACTGCGATTGTGTGCGCAGCTTGCCAACTGAGAGAAAACAGTACCTGACCACTTTCCTGCCTTTCTATTCACATGATCATTCGATTGCAAGCTGTTTTGGACAACTTTCTTTCTCTTCTTGCAAAACACTCGGCAGACCTCCGTGCAGCCTCTAGAACACGATGGGAGATGTTTTCTGTGCTGGCACAGTTTCTCCTTGCCAGACAGAGTGGAAAAGCTTTTTGCTAAGATGTAGACGAGAAGAGAGGCTAAAGACGAAGGTACGGTGCTCTGCAGAGCTAAGCACAGCTCCCGTGCCTCTTTCGGCAGAAGGCGCACACCGCAGAGCACTGTGAGCGGCAGAATCGTCTTTGCGCGAAGAAGCAGCTTCTTCGTCTCCGGGAGCCGGAGAGAGCGGCAACTTCGCAAAGGTGATGAAACAAGCTGTACAACACTGCGATTGTGTGCGCAGCTTGCCAAGTGGGGGAAAACAGTACCTGACCACTCTCCTGCCTTTTCTATTCACTTGAACATTCGATTGCAAGCTGTTTTGGACAACTTTCTTTCTCTTCTTGCAAAACACTCGGCAGACCTCCGTGCAGCCTCTAGAACACGATGGGAGATGTTTTCTATGCTGGCACAGTTTCTCCTTGCCAGACAGAGTGAAAAAGCTTTTTGCTAAGATGTAGACGAGAAGAGAGACAAAAGACGAAGGTACGGTGCTCTGCAGAGCTAAGCACCGCTCCCGGACCTCTTTCGGCAGAAGGCGCACACCGCAGAGCACAGTGAGCGGCAGAATCGTCTTTGCGCGAAGAAGCAGCTTCTTGGTCTCCGGGAGCCGGAGAGAGCGGCAACTTCGCAAAGGTGATGAAACAAGCTGTACAACACTGCGATTGTGTGCGCAGCTTGCCAACTGAGAGAAAACAGTACCTGACCACTCTCCTGCCTTTTCTATTCACATGAACATTCGATTGCAAGCTGTTTTGGACAACTTTCTTTCTCTTCTTGCAAAACACTCGGCAGACCTCCGTGCAGCCTCTAGAACACGATGGGAGATGTTTTCTGTGCTGGCAAAGTTTCTCCTTGCCAGACAGAGTGGAAAAGCTTTTTGCTAAGATGTAGACGAGAAGAGAGGCTAAAGACGAAGGTACGGTGCTCTGCAGAGCTAAGCACCGCTCCCGGACCTCTTTCGGCAGAAGGCGCACACCGCAGAGCACTGTGAGCGGCAGAATCGTCTTTGCGCGAAGAAGCAGCTTCTTCGTCTCCGGCAGCCGGAGAGAGCGGCAACTTCGCAAAGGTGATGAAACAAGCTGTACAACACTGCGATTGTGTGCGCAGCTTGCCAACTGAGAGAAAACAGTACCTGACCACTCTCCTGCCTTTTCTATTCACATGAACATTCGATTGCAAGCTGTTTTGGACAACTTTCTTTCTCTTCTTGCGAAACACTCGGCAGACCTGCGTGCAGCCTCTAGAACACGATGGGAGATGTTTTTTGTGCTGGCACAGTTTCTCCTTGCCAGACAGAGTGGAAAAGCTTTTTGCTAAGATGTAGACGAGAAGCGAGGCTAAAGAAGCACGTATGGTACTCTGCAGAGCTAAGCACCGCTCCCGGACCTCTTTCGGCAGAAGGCGCACACCTCAGAGCACTGTGAGCGGCAGAATCGTCTTTGCGCGAAGAAGCAGCTTCTTCGTCTCCGGGAGCCGGAGAGAGCGGCAACTTGGCAAAGGTGATGAAACAAGCTGTACAACACTGCGATTGTGTGCGCAGCTTGCCAAGTGGGGGAAAACAGTACCTGACCACTCTCCTGCCTTTTCTATTCACATGAACATTCGATTGCAAGCTGTTTTGGACAACTTTCTTTCTCTTCTTGCAAAACACTCGGCAGACCTCCGTGCAGCCTCTAGAACACGATGGGAGATGTTTTTTGTGCTGGCACAGTTTCTCCTTGCCAGACAGAGTGGAAAAGCTTTTGCTAAGATGTAGACGAGAAGAGAGGCTAAAGACGAAGGTACGGTGCTCTGCAGAGCTAAGCACAGCTCCCAGGCCTCTTTCGGCAGAAGGCGCACACCGCAGAGCACTGTGAGCGGCAGACTCGTCTTTGCGCGCAAGAAGCAGCTTCTTCGTCTCCCCGGGAGCCGGAGAGAGCGGCAACTTCGCAAGGTGATGAAACAAGCTGTACAACACTGCGATTGTGTGCGCAGCTTGCCACTAGAGAGAAAACAGTACCTGACCACTCTCCTGCCTTTTCCATTCACATGAACATTCGATTGCAAGCTGTTTTGGACAACTTTCTTTCTCTTCTTGCAAAACACTCGGCAGACCTCCGTGCAGCCTCTAGAACACGATGGGAGATGTTTTCTGTGCTGGCAAAGTTTCTCCTTGCCAGACAGAGTGGAAAAGCTGTTTGCTAAGATGTAGACGAGAAGAGAGGCTAAAGACGAAGGTACGGTGCTCTGCAGAGCTAAGCACCGCTCTCGTGCCTCTTTCGGCAGAAGGCGCACACCGCAGAGCACTGTGAGCGCGAATCGTCTTTGCGCGAAGAAGCAGCTTCTTCGTCTCCGGGAGCCGGAGAGAGCTGGCAACTTCGCAAAGGGTGATGAAACAAGCTGTACAAAACTGCGATTGTGTGCGCAGCTTGCCAACTGAGAGAAAACAGTACCTGACCACTTTCCTGCCTTTCTATTCACATGATCATCTCGATTGCAAGCTGTTTTGGACAACTTTCTTTCTCTTCTTGCAAAACACTCGGCAGACCTCCGTGCAGCCTCTAGAACACGATGGGAGATGTTTCTCTGTGCTGGCACAGTTTCTCCCTTGCCAGACAGAGTGGAAAAGCTTTTTGCTAAGATGTAGACGAGAAGAGAGGCTAAAGACGAAGGTACGGTGCTCTGCAGAGCTAAGCACAGCTCCCGTGCCTCTTTCGGCAGAAGGCGCACACCGCAGAGCACTGTGAGCGGCAGAATCGTCTTTGCGCGAAGAAGCAGCTTCTTCGTCTCCGGGAGCCGGAGAGAGCGGCAACTTGGCAAAGGTGATGAAACAAGCTGTACAACACTGCGATTGTGTGCGCAGCTTGCCAACTGAGAGAAAACAGTACCTGACCACTCTCCTGCCTTTCTATTCACATGAACATTCGATTGCAAGCTGTTTTGGACAACTTTCTTTCTCTTCTTGCAAAACACTCGGCAGACCTCCGTGGCCTCTAGAACACGATGGGAGATGTTTTTTGTGCTGGCACAGTTTCTCCTTGCCAGACAGAGTGGAAAAGCTTTTTGCTAAGATGTAGACGAGAAGAGAGGCTAAAGACGAAGGTACGGTGCTCTGCAGAGCTAAGCACCGCTCCCGGACCTCTTTCGGCAGAAGGCGCACACCGCAGAGCACTGTGAGCGGCAGAATCGTCTTTGCGCGAAGAAGCAGCTTCTTCGTCTCCGGGAGCCGGAGAGAGCGGCAACTTCGCAAAGGTGATGAAACAAGCTGTACAACACTGCGATTGTGTGCGCAGCTTGCCAAGTGAGAGAAAACAGTACCTGACCACCTCTCCTGCCTTTTCTATTCACATGAACATTCGATTGCAAGCTGTTTTGGACAACTTTCTTTCTCTTCTTGCAAAACACTCGGCAGACCTCCGTGCAGCCTCTAGAACACGATGGGAGATGTTTTCTGTGCTGGCACAGTTTCTCCTTGCCAGACAGAGTGGAAAGCTTTTTGCTAAGATGTAGACGAGAAGAGAGGCTAAAGACGAAGGTACGGTGCTCTGCAGAGCTAAGCACCGCTCCCGGACCTCTTTGGGCAGAAGGCGCACACCGCAGAGCACTGTGAGCGGCAGATCGTCTTTGCGCGAAGAAGAGCAGCTTCTTCGTCTCCGGCAGCCGGAGAGAGCGGCAACTTCGCAAAGGTGATGAAACAAGCTGTACAACACTGCGATTGTGTGCGCAGCTTGCCGAGTGGGGGAAAACAGTACCTGACCACTCTCCTGCCTTTTCTATTCACTTGACCATTCGATTGCAAGCTGTTTTGGACAACTTTCTTTCTCTTCTTGCAAAACACTCGGCAGACCTCCGTGCAGCCTCTAGAGACACGATGGGAGATGTTTTCTATGCTGCACAGTTTCTCCTTGCCAGACAGAGTGAAAAAGCTTTTTGCTAAGATGTAGACGAGAAGAGAGGCTAAAGACGAAGGTACGGTGCTCTGCAGAGCTAAGCACCGCTCCCGGACCTCTTTCGGCAGAAGGCGCACACCGCAGAGCACTGTGAGCGGCAGAATCGTCTTTGCGCGAAGAAGCAGCTTCTTCGTCTCCGGCAGCCGGAGAGAGCGGCAACTTGGCAAAGGTGATGAAACAAGCTGTACAACACTGCGATTGTGTGCGCAGCTTGCCAAGTGAGAGAAAACAGTACCTGACCACTCTCCTGCCTTTCTATTCACATGATCATTCGATTGCAAGCTGTTTTGGAACAACTTTCTTTAAGAAAGTTGTCCAAAACAGCTTGCAATCGAATGATCATGTGAATAGAAAGGCAGGAGAGTGGTCAGGTACTGTTTTCTCTCACTTGGCAAGCTGCGCACACAATCGCAGTGTTGTACAGCTTGTTTCATCACCTTTGCCAAGTTGCCGCTCTCTCCGGCTGCCGGAGACGAAGAAGCTGCTTCTTCGCGCAAAGACGATTCTGCCGCTCACAGTGCTCTGCGGTGTGCGCCTTCTGCCGAAAGAGGTCCGGGAGCGGGTGCTTAGCTCTGCAGAGCACCGTACCTTCGTCTTTAGCCTCTCTTCTCGTCTACATCTTAGCAAAAAGCTTTTTCACTCTGTCTGGCAAGGAGAAACTGTGCCAGCATAGAAAACATCTCCCATCGTGTTCTAGAGGCTGCACGGAGGTCTGCCGAGTGTTTTGCAAGAAGAGAAAGAAAGTTGTCCCAAAACAGCTTGCAATCGAATGTTCAAAGTGAATAGAAAAGGCAGGAGAGTGGTCAGGTACTGTTTTCCCCCACTCGGCAAGCTGCGCACACAATCGCAGTGTTGTACAGCTTGTTTCATCACCTTTGCGAAGTTGCCGCTCTCTCCGGCTGCCGGAGACGAAGAAGCTGCTTCGTCGCGCAAAGACGATTCTGCCGCTCACAGTGCTCTGCGGTGTGCGCCTTCTGCCCAAAGAGGTCCGGGAGCGGTGCTTAGCTCTGCAGAGCACCGTACCCTTCGTCTTTAGCCTCTCTTCTCGTCTACATCTTAGCAAAAAGCTGTTCCACTCTGTCTGGCAAGGAGAAACTGTGCCAGCACAGAAAACATCTCCCATCGTGTTCTAGAGGCTGCACGGAGGTCTGCCGAGTGTTTTGCAAGAGCAGAAAGAAAGTTGTCCAAAACAGCTTGCAATCGAATGTTCATTGTGAATAGAAAAGGCAGGAGAGTGGTCAGGTACTGTTTTCTCTCACTTGGCAAGCTGCGCACACAATCGCAGTGTTGTACAGCTTGTTTCATCACCTTTGCGAAGTTGCCGCTCTCTCCGGCTCCCGGAGACGAAGAAGCTGCTTCTTCGCGCAAAGACGATTCTGCCGCTCACAGTGCTCTGCGGTGTGCGCCTTCTGCCGAAAGAGGTCCGGGAGCGGTGCTTAGCTCTGCAGAGCACCGTACCTTCGTCTTTAGCCTCTCTTCTCGTCTACATCTTAGCAAAAAGCTTTTCCACTCTGTCTGGCAAGGAGAAACTGTGCCAGCACAAAAAACATCTCCCATCGTGTTCTAGAGGCTGCACGGAGGTCTGCCGAGTGTTTTGCAAGAAGAGAAAGAAAGTTGTCTCAAAACAGCTTGCAATCGAATGTTCATGTGAATAGAAAGGCAGGAGAGTGGTCAGGTACTGTTTTCTCTCAGTTGGCAAGCTGCGCACACAATCGCAGTGTTGTACAGCTTGTTTCATCACCTTTGCCAAGTGCCGCTCTCTCCGGCTCCCGGAGACGAAGAAGCTGCTTCTTCGCGCAAAGACGATTCTGCCGCTCACAGTGCTCTGCGGTGTGCGCCTTCTGCCGAAAGAGGCACGGGAGCTGTGCTTAGCCTCTGCAGAGCACCGTACCTTCGTCTTTAGCCTCTCTTCTCGTCTACATCTTAGCAAAAAGCTTTTCCACTCTGTCTGGCAAGGAGAAACTGTGCCAGCACAGAAAACATCTCCCATCGTGTTTCTAGAGGCTGCACGGAGGTCTGCCGAGTGTTTTGCAAGAAGAGAAAGAAAGTTGTCCAAAACAGCTTGCAATCGAATGATCATGTGAATAGAAAGGCAGGAAAGTGGTCAGGTACTGTTTTCTCTCAGTTGGCAAGCTGCGCACACAATCGCAGTTTTGTACAGCTTGTTTCATCACCTTTGCGAAGTTGCCGCTCTCTCCGGCTCCCGGAGACGAAGAAGCTGCTTCTTCGCGCAAAAGACGATTCTGCCGCTCACAGTGCTCTGCCGGAGTGTGCGCCTTCTGCCGAAAGAGGCACGAGAGCGGTGCTTAGCTCTGCAGAGCACCGTACCTTCGTCTTTAGCCTCTCTCTCGTCTACATCTTAGCAAAAAGCTTTTCCACTCTGTCTGGCAAGGAGAAACTTTGCCAGCACAGAAAACATCTCCCATCGTGTTCTAGAGGCTGCACGGAGGTCTGCCGAGTGTTTTGCAAGAAGAGAAAGAAAGTTGTCCAAAACAGCTTGCAATCGAATGTTCATGTGAATGGAAAAGGCAGGAGAGTGGTCAGGTACTGTTTTCTCTCAGTTGGCAAGCTGCGCACACAATCGCAGTGTTGTACAGCTTGTTTCATCACCTTTGCGAAGTTGCCGCTCTCTCCGGCTCCCGAGACGAAGAAGCTGCTTCTTCGCGCAAAGACGATTCTGCCGCTCACAGTGCTCTGCGGTGTGCGCCTTCTGCCGAAAGAGGCCTGGGAGCTGTGCTTAGCTCTGCAGAGCACCGTACCTTCGTCTTTAGCCTCTCTTCTCGTCTACATCTTAGCAAAAAGCTTTTCCACTCTGTCTGGCAAGGAGAAAACTGTGCCAGCACAAAAAACATCTCCCATCGTGTTCTAGAGGCTGCACGGAGGTCTGCCGAGTGTTTTGCAAGAAGAGAAAGAAAGTTGTCCAAAACAGCTTGCAATCGAATGTTCATGTGAATAGAAAAGGCAGGAGAGTGGTCAGGTACTGTTTTCCCCCACTTGGCAAGCTGCGCACACAATCGCAGTGTTGTACAGCTTGTTTCATCACCTTTGCCAAGTTGCCGCTCTCTCCGGCTCCCGGAGACGAAGAAGCTGCTTCTTCGCGCAAAGACGATTCTGCCGCTCACAGTGCTCTGAGGTGTGCGCCTTCTGCCGAAAGAGGTCCGGGAGCGGTGCTTAGCTCTGCAGAGTACCATACGTGCTTCTTTAGCCTCGCTTCTCGTCTACATCTTAGCAAAAAGCTTTTCCACTCTGTCTGGCAAGGAGAAACTGTGCCAGCACAAAAAACATCTCCCATCGTGTTCTAGAGGCTGCACGCAGGTCTGCCGAGTGTTTCGCAAGAAGAGAAAGAAAGTTGTCCAAAACAGCTTGCAATCGAATGTTCATGTGAATAGAAAAGGCAGGAGAGTGGTCAGGTACTGTTTTCTCTCAGTTGGCAAGCTGCGCACACAATCGCAGTGTTGTACAGCTTGTTTCATCACCTTTGCGAAGTTGCCGCTCTCTCCGGCTGCGGAGACGAAGAAGCTGCTTCTTCGCGCAAAGACGATTCTGCCGCTCACAGTGCTCTGCGGTGTGCGCCTTCTGCCGAAAGAGGTCCGGAGAGCGGTGCTTAGCTCTGCAGAGCACCGTACCTTCGTCTTTAGCCTCTCTTCTCGTCTACATCTTAGCAAAAAGCTTTTCCACTCTGTCTGGCAAGGAGAAACTTTGCCAGCACAGAAAACATCTCCCATCGTGTTCTAGAGGCTGCACGGAGGTCTGCCGAGTGTTTTGCAAGAAGAGAAAGAAAGTTGTCCAAAACAGCTTGCAATCGAATGTTCATGTGAATAGAAAAGGCAGGAGACGTGGTCAGGTACTGTTTTCTCTCAGTTGGCAAGCTGCGCACACAATCGCAGTGTTGTACAGCTTTTTCATCACCTTTGCGAAGTTGCCGCTCTCTCCGGCTCCCGGAGACCAAGAAGCTGCTTCTTCGCGCAAAGACGATTCTGCCGCCTCACTGTGCTCTGCGGTGTGCGCCTTCTGCCGAAAGAGGTCCGGGAGCGGTGCTTAGCTCTGCAGAGCACCGTACCTTCGTCTTTTGTCTCTCTTCTCGTCTACATCTTAGCAAAAAGCTTTTTCACTCTGTCTGGCAAGGAGAAACTGTGCCAGCATAGAAAACATCTCCCATCGTGTTCTAGAGGCTGCACGGAGGTCTGCCGAGTGTTTTGCCAAGAAGAGAAAGAAAGTTGTCCAAAACAGCTTGCAATCGAATGTTCAAGTGAATAGAAAAGGCAGGAGAGTGGTCAGGTACTGTTTTCCCCCACTTGGCAAGCTGCGCACCACAATCGCAGTGTTGTACAGCTTGTTTCATCACCTTTGCGAAGTTGCCGCGTCTCTCCGGCTCCCGGAGACGAAGAAGCTGCTTCTTCGCGCAAAGACGATTCTGCCGCTCACAGTGCTCTGCGGTGTGCGCCTTCTGCCGAAAGAGGCACGGGAGCTGTGCTTAGCTCTGCAGAGCACCGTACCTTCGTCTTTAGCCTCTCTTCTCGTCTACATCTTAGCAAAAAGCTTTTCCACTCTGTCTGGCAAGGAGAAACTGTGCAGCACAGAAAACATCTCCCATCGTGTTCTAGAGGCTGCACGGAGGTCTGCCGAGTGGTTTTGCAAGAAGAGAAAGAAAGTTGTCCAAAACAGCTTGCAATCGAATGATCATGTGAATAGAAAGGCAGGAAAGTGGTCAGGTACTGTTTTCTCTCAGTTGGCAAGCTGCGCACACAATCGCAGTTTTGTACAGCTTGTTTCATCACCTTTGCGAAGTTGCCGCTCTCTCCGGCTCCCGGAGACGAAGAAGCTGCTTCTTCGCGCAAAGACGATTCTGCCCGCTCACAGTGCTCTGCGGATGTGCGCCTTCTGCCGAAAGAGGCACGAGAGCGGTGCTTAGCTCTGCAGAGCACCGTACCTTCGTCTTTAGCCTCTCTTCTCGTCTACATCTTAGCAAAAAGCTTTTCCACTCTGTCTGGCAAGGAGAAACTTTGCCAGCACAGAACAGAAAACATCTCCCATCGTGTTCTAGAGGCTGCACGGAGGTCTGCCCGAGTGTTTTGCAAGAAGAGAAAGAAAGTTGTCCAAAACAGCTTGCCAATCGAATGTTCATGTGAATGGAAAAGGCACCGGAGAGTGGTCAGGTACTGTTTTCTCTCAGTTGGCAAGCTGCGCACACAATCGCAGTGTTGTACAGCTTGTTTCATCACCTTTGCGAAGTTGCCGCTCTCTCCGGCTCCCGGAGACGAAGAAGCTGCTTCTTCGCGCAAAGACGATTCTGCCGCTCACAGTGCGTCCTGCGGTGTGCGCCTTCTGCCGAAAGAGGCCTGGGAGCTGTGCTTAGCTCTGCAGAGCACCGTACCTTCGTCTTTAGCCTCTCTTCTCGGCTACATCTTAGCAAAAAGCTTTTCCACTCTGTCTGGCAAGGAGAAACTGTGCCAGCACAAAAAACATCTCCCATCGTGTTCTAGAGGCTGCACGGAGGTCTGCCGAGTGTTTGCAAGAAGAGAAAGAAAGTTGTCCAAACAGCTTGCAATCGAAATGTTCATGTGAATAGAAAAGGCCAGGAGAGTGGTCAGGTACTGTTTCCCCCACTTGGCAAGCTGCGCACACAATCGCAGTGTTGTACAGCTTGTTTCATCACCTTTGCCAAGTTGCCGCTCTCTCCGGCTCCCGGAGACGAAGAAGCTGCTTCTTCGCGCAAAGACGATTCTGCCGCTCACAGTGCTCTGAGGTGTGCGCCTTCTGCCGAAAGAGGTCCGGGAGCGGTGCTTAGCTCTGCAGAGTACCATACGTGCTTCTTTAGCCTCGCTTCTCGTCTACATCTTAGCAAAAAGCTTTTCCACTCTGTCTGGCAAGGAGAAACTGTGCCAGCTCAAAAAACATCTCCCATCGTGTTCTAGAGGCTGCACGCAGGTCTGCCGAGTGTTTCGCAAGAAGAGAAAGAAGTTGTCCAAAACAGCTTGCAATCGAATGTTCATGTGAATAGAAAAGGCAGGAGAGTGGTCAGGTACTGTTTTCTCTCAGTTGGCAAGCTGCGCACACAATCGCAGTGTTGTACAGCTTGTTTCATCACCTTTGCGAAGTTGCCGCTCTCTCCGGCTGCCGGAGACGAAGAAGCTGCTTCTTCGCGCAAAGACGATTCTGCCGCTCACAGTGCTCTGCGGTGTGCGCCTTCTGCCGAAAGAGGTCCGGGAGCGGTGCTTAGCTCTGCAGAGCACCGTACCTTCGTCTTTAGCCTCTCTTCTCGTCTACATCTTAGCAAAAAGCTTTTCCACTCTGTCTGGCAAGGAGAAACTGTGCCAGCACAGAAAACATCTCCCATCGTGTTCTAGAGGCTGCACGGAGGTCTGCCGAGTGTTTTGCAAGAAGAGAAAGAAAGTTGTCCAAAACAGCTTGCAATCGAATGTTCATGTGAATAGAAAAGGCAGGAGAGTGGTCAGGTACTGTTTTCTCTCAGTTGGCAAGCTGCGCACACAATCGCAGTGTTGTACAGCTTGTTTCATCACCTTTGCGAAGTTGCCGCTCTCTCCGGCTCCCGGAGACCAAGAAGCTGCTTCTTCGCGCAAAGACGATTCTGCCGCTCACTGTGCTCTGCGGTGTGCGCCTTCTGCCGAAAGAGGTCCGGGAGCGGTGCTTAGCTCTGCAGAGCACCGTACCTTCGTCTTTTGTCTCTCTTCTCGTCTACATCTTAGCAAAAAGCTTTTTCACTCTGTCTGGCAAGGAGAAACTGTGCCAGCATAGAAAACATCTCCCATCGTGTTCTAGAGGCTGCACGGAGGTCTGCCGAGTGTTTTGCAAGAAGAGAAAGAAAGTTGTCCAAAACAGCTTGCAATCGAATGTTCAAGTGAATAGAAAAGGCAGGAGAGTGGTCAGGTACTGTTTTCCCCCACTTGGCAAGCTGCGCACACAATCGCAGTGTTGTACAGCTTGTTTCATCACCTTTGCGAAGTTGCCGCTCTCTCCGGCTCCCGGAGACGAAGAAGCTGCTTCTTCGCGCAAAGACGATTCTGCCGCTCACAGTGCTCTGCGGTGTGCGCCTTCTGCCGAAAGAGGTCCGGGAGCGGTGCTTAGCTCTGCAGAGCACCGTACCTTCGTCTTTAGTCTCTCTTCTCGTCTACATCTTAGCAAAAAGCTTTTCCACTCTGTCTGGCAACGAGAAACTGTGCCAGCACAAAAACATCTCCCATCGTGTTCTAGAGGCTGCACGGAGGTCTGCCGAGTGTTTTGCAAGAAGAGAAAGAAAGTTGTCCAAAACAGCTTCCAATCGAATGCTCATGTGAATAGAAAGGCAGGAGAGTGGTCAGGTACTGTGTTCTCTCAGTTGGCAAGCTGCGCACACAATCGCAGTGTTGTACAGCTTGTTTCATCACCTTTGCGAAGTTGCCGCTCTCTCCGGCTCCCGGAGACGAAGAAGCTGCTTCTTCGCGCAAAGACGATTCTGCCGCTCACTGTGTTCTGCAGTGTGTGTCTTCTGCCGAAAGAGGCCCGGGAGCGGTGCTTAGCTCTGCAGAGCACCGTACCTTCGTCTTTAGCCTCTCTTCTCGTCTACATCTTAGCAAAAAGCTTTTCCACTCTGTCTGGCAAGGAGAAACTGTGCCAGCACAGAAAACATCTCCCATCGTGTTCTAGAGGCTGCACGGAGGTCTGCCGAGTGTTTTGCAAGAAGAGAAAGAAAGTTGTCCAAAACAGCTTGCAATCGAATGTTCATGTGAATAGAAAAGGCAGGAGAGTGGTCAGGTACTGTTTTCTCTCAGTTGGCAAGCTGCTCACACAATCGCAGTGTTGTACAGCTTGTTTCATCACCTTTGCGAAGTTGCCGCTCTCTCCGGCTGCCGGAGACGAAGAAGCTGCTTCTTCGCGCAAAGACGATTCTGCCGCTCACAGTGCTCTGCGGTGTGCGCCTTCTGCCCAAAGAGGTCCGGGAGCGGTGCTTAGCTCTGCAGAGCACCGTACCTTCGTCTTTAGCCTCTCTTCTCGTCTACATCTTAGCAAAAAGCTTTTCCACTCTGTCTGGCAAGGAGAAACTGTGCCAGCACAGAAAACATCTCCCATCGTGTTCTAGAGGCTGCACGGAGGTCTGCCGAGTGTTTTGCAAGAAGAGAAAGAAAGTTGTCCAAAACAGCTTGCAATCGAATGTTCATGTGAATAGAAAAGGCAGGAGAGTGGTCAGGTACTGTTTTCTCTCACTTGGCAAGCTGCGCACACAATCGCAGTGTTGTACAGCTTGTTTCATCACCTTTGCGAAGTTGCCGCTCTCTCCGGCTCCCGGAGACGAAGAAGCTGCTTCTTCGCGCAAAGACGATTCTGCCGCTCACAGTGCTCTGCGGTGTGCGCCTTCTGCCGAAAGAGGCACGGGAGCGGTGCTTAGCTCTGCAGAGCACCGTACCTTCGTCTTTAGCCTCTCTTCTCGTCTACATCTTAGCAAAAACCTTTTCCACTCTGTCTGGCAAGGAGAAACTGTGCCAGCACAAAAAACATCTCCCATCGTGTTCTAGAGGCTGCACGGAGGTCTGCCGAGTGTTTTGCAAGAAGAGAAAGAAAGTTGTCCAAAACAGCTTGCAATCGAATGATCATGTGAATAGAAAGGCAGGAGAGTGGTCAGGTACTGTTTTCTCTCAGTTGGCAAGCTGCGCACACAATCGCAGTGTTGTACAGCTTGTTTCATCACCTTTGCCAAGTTGCCGCTCTCTCCGGCTGCCGGAGACGAAGAAGCTGCTTCTTCGCGCAAAGACGATTCTGCCGCTCACAGTGCTCTGCGGTGTGCGCCTTCTGCCGAAAGAGGTCCGGGAGCGGTGCTTAGCTCTGCAGAGCACCGTACCTTCGTCTTTAGCCTCTCTTCTCGTCTACATCTTAGCAAAAAGCTTTTCCACTCTGTCTGGCAAGGAGAAACTGTGCCAGCACAAAAAACATCTCCCATCGTGTTCTAGAGGCTGCACGGAGGTCTGCCGAGTGTTTTGCAAGAAGAGAAAGAAAGTTGTCCAAAACAGCTTGCAATCGAATGATCATGTGAATAGAAAGGCAGGAGAGTGGTCAGGTACTGTTTTCTCTCAGTTGGCAAGCTGCGCACACAATCGCAGTGTTGTACAGCTTGTTTCATCACCTTTGCCAAGTTGCCGCTCTCTCCGGCTGCCGGAGACGAAGAAGCTGCTTCTTCGCGCAAAGACGATTCTGCCGCTCACAGTGCTCTGCGGTGTGCGCCTTCTGCCGAAAGAGGTCCGGGAGCGGTGCTTAGCTCTGCAGAGCACCGTACCTTCGTCTTTAGCCTCTCTTCTCGTCTACATCTTAGCAAAAAGCTTTTTCACTCTGTCTGGCAAGGAGAAACTGTGCCAGCATAGAAAACATCTCCCATCGTGTTCTAGAGGCTGCACGGAGGTCTGCCGAGTGTTTTGCAAGAAGAGAAAGAAAGTTGTCCAAAACAGCTTGCAATCGAATGTTCAAGTGAATAGAAAAGGCAGGAGAGTGGTCAGGTACTGTTTTCCCCCACTTGGCAAGCTGCGCACACAATCGCAGTGTTGTACAGCTTGTTTCATCACCTTTGCGAAGTTGCCGCTCTCTCCGGCTCCCGGAGACGAAGAAGCTGCTTCTTCGCGCAAAGACGATTCTGCCGCTCACAGTGCTCTGCGGTGTGCGCCTTCTGCCGAAAGAGGTCCGGGAGCGGTGCTTAGCTCTGCAGAGCACCGTACCTTCGTCTTTAGTCTCTCTTCTCGTCTACATCTTAGCAAAAAGCTTTTCCACTCTGTCTGGCAACGAGAAACTGTGCCAGCACAAAAAACATCTCCCATCGTGTTCTAGAGGCTGCACGGAGGTCTGCCGAGTGTTTTGCAAGAAGAGAAAGAAAGTTGTCCAAAACAGCTTCCAATCGAATGTTCATGTGAATAGAAAGGCAGGAGAGTGGTCAGGTACTGTGTTCTCTCAGTTGGCAAGCTGCGCACACAATCGCAGTGTTGTACAGCTTGTTTCATCACCTTTGCGAAGTTGCCGCTCTCTCCGGCTCCCGGAGACGAAGAAGCTGCTTCTTCGCGCAAAGACGATTCTGCCGCTCACAGTGCTCTGCAGTGTGTGTCTTCTGCCGAAAGAGGTCCGGGAGCGGTGCTTAGCTCTGCAGAGCACCGTACCTTCGTCTTTAGCCTCTCTTCTCGTCTACATCTTAGCAAAAAGCTTTTCCACTCTGTCTGGCAAGGAGAAACTGTGCCAGCACAGAAAACATCTCCCATCGTGTTCTAGAGGCTGCACGGAGGTCTGCCGAGTGTTTTGCAAGAAGAGAAAGAAAGTTGTCCAAAACAGCTTGCAATCGAATGTTCATGTGAATAGAAAAGGCAGGAGAGTGGTCAGGTACTGTTTTCTCTCAGTTGGCAAGCTGCTCACACAATCGCAGTGTTGTACAGCTTGTTTCATCACCTTTGCGAAGTTGCCGCTCTCTCCGGCTCCCGGAGACGAAGAAGCTGCTTCTTCGCGCAAAGACGATTCTGCCGCTCACAGTGCTCTGCGGTGTGCGCCTTCTGCCGAAAGAGGTCCGGGAGCGGTGCTTAGCTCTGCAGAGCACCGTACCTTCGTCTTTAGCCTCTCTTCTCGTCTACATCTTAGCAAAAAGCTTTTCCACTCTGTCTGGCAAGGAGAAACTGTGCCAGCACAGAAAACATCTCCCATCGTGTTCTAGAGGCTGCACGGAGGTCTGCCGAGTGTTTTGCAAGAAGAGAAAGAAAGTTGTCCAAAACAGCTTGCAATCGAATGTTCATGTGAATAGAAAAGGCAGGAGAGTGGTCAGGTACTGTTTTCTCTCACTTGGCAAGCTGCGCGACACAATCGCAGTGTTGTACAGCTTGTTTCATCACCTTTGCGAAGTTGCCGCTCTCTCCGGCTCCCGGAGACGAAGAAGCTGCTTCTTCGCGCAAAGACGATTCTGCCGCTCACAGTGCTCTGCGGTGTGCGCCTTCTGCCGAAAGAGGCCCGGGAGCTGTGCTTAGCTCTGCAGAGCACCGTACCTTCGTCTTTAGCCTCTCTTCTCGTCTACATCTTAGCAAAAAGCTTTTCCACTCTGTCTGGCAAGGAGAAACTGTGCCAGCACAAAAAACATCTCCCATCGTGTTCTAGAGGCTGCACGGAGGTCTGCCGAGTGTTTTGCAAGAAGAGAAAGAAAGTTGTCCAAAACAGCTTGCAATCGAATGTTCATGTGAATAGAAAGGCAGGAGAGTGGTCAGGTACTGTTTTCTCTCAGTTGGCAAGCTGCGCACACAATCGCAGTGTTGTACAGCTTGTTTCATCACCTTTGCCAAGTTGCCGCTCTCTCCGGCTCCCGGAGACGAAGAAGCTGCTTCTTCGCGCAAAGACGATTCTGCCGCTCACAGTGCTCTGCGGTGTGCGCCTTCTGCCGAAAGAGGTCCGGGAGCGGTGCTTAGCTCTGCAGAGCACCGTACCTTCGTCTTTAGCCTCTCTTCTCGTCTACATCTTAGCAAAAAGCTTTTCCACTCTGTCTGGCAAGGAGAAACTGTGCCAGCACAGAAAACATCTCCCATCGTGTTCTAGAGGCTGCACGGAGGTCTGCCGAGTGTTTTGCAAGAAGAGAAAGAAAGTTGTCCAAAACAGCTTGCAATCGAATGTTCATGTGAATAGAAAAGGCAGGAGAGTGGTCAGGTACTGTTTTCTCTCAGTTGGCAAGCTGCGCACACAATCGCAGTGTTGTACAGCTTGTTTCATCACCTTTGCGAAGTTGCCGCTCTCTCCGGCTCCGGAGACGAAAGAAGCTGCTTCTTCGCGCAAAGACGATTCTGCCGCTCACAGTGCTCTGCGGTGTGCGCCTTCTGCCGAAAGAGGTCCGGGAGCGGTGCTTAGCTCTGCAGAGCACCGTACCTTCGTCTTTAGCCTCTCTTCTCGTCTACATCTTAGCAAAAAGCTTTTCCACTCTGTCTGGCAAGGAGAAACTTTGCCAGCACAGAAAACATCTCCCATCGTGTTCTAGAGGCTGCACGGAGGTCTGCCGAGTGTTTTGCAAGAAGAGAAAGAAAGTTGTCCAAAACAGCTTGCAATCGAATGTTCATGTGAATAGAAAAGGCAGGAGAGTGGTCAGGTACTGTTTTCTCTCAGTTGGCAAGCTGCGCACACAATCGCAGTGTTGTACAGCTTGTTTCATCACCTTTGCGAAGTTGCCGCTCTCTCCGGCTCCCGGAGACGAAGAAGCTGCTTCTTCGCGCAAAGACGATTCTGCCGCTCACAGTGCTCTGCGGTGTGCGCCTTCTGCCGAAAGAGGCCTGGGAGCTGTGCTTAGCTCTGCAGAGCACCGTACCTTCGTCTTTAGCCTCTCTTCTCGTCTACATCTTAGCAAAAAGCTTTTCCACTCTGTCTGGCAAGGAGAAACTGTGCCAGCACAAAAAACATCTCCCATCGTGTTCTAGAGGCTGCACGGAGGTCTGCCGAGTGTTTTGCAAGAAGAGAAAGAAAGTTGTCCAAAACAGCTTGCAATCGAATGTTCATGTGAATAGAAAAGGCAGGAGAGTGGTCAGGTACTGTTTTCCCTCAGTTGGCAAGCTGCGCACACAATCGCAGTGTTGTACAGCTTGTTTCATCACCTTTGCCAAGTTGCCGCTCTCTCCGGCTCCCGGAGACGAAGAAGCTGCTTCTTCGCGCAAAGACGATTCTGCCGGCTCACAGTGCTCTGCGGTGTGCGCCTTCTGCCGAAAGAGGTCCGGGAGCGGTGCTTAGCTCTGCAGAGCACCGTACCTTCGTCTTTAGCCTCTCTTCTCGTCTACATCTTAGCAAAAAGCTTTTCCACTCTTTCTGGCAAGGAGAAACTGTGCCAGCACAGAAAACATCTCCCATCGTGTTCTAGAGGCTGCACGGAGGTCTGCCGAGTGTTTTGCAAGAAGAGAAAGAAAGTTGTCAAAAACCGCTTGCAATCGAATGTTCATGTGAATAGAAAAGGCAGGCGAGTGGTCAGGTACTGTTTTCTCTCAGTTGGCAAGCTGCGCACACAATCGCAGTGTTGTACAGCTTGTTTCATCACGTTTGCGAAGTTGCCGCTCTCTCCGGCTCCCCGGAGACGAAGAAGCTGCTTCTTCGCGCAAAG